>NC_056725.1:86919889-87054889 GCF_019279795.1 Protopterus annectens
ATACATTTTGACAGATGTAGCTAAAGTACTATATATACAGTTTTGCAACAATAGCAACACATTATAATTGTATGTTCTAAGAGAAATGTTAGAATATTTTTAAAAATTGATGTCCCGGGTATCAGAATATACTAAATTGCTTACAGATGAGAGTTGTTATCAAACATTTAACAATTTCTTATACTACGTAGAACTTCACTACAGTGATATTCTTGTAGAATAGCAGAGTTGAATTAAGCCTGCTTCTATAGTTGGGTTGGATGGCTTGGATAGAATCATTATCTAATTCTAGAGTGTTAAACTCCATGTGGAGAATGATAGAAAAATTTGTTCTATTTTTGCAATGTTTTTTTCTCTTTTTGGTGTCGATGGTTTCATACATGTTATGCAAATGTACCTATACAGCTTTTGTCAAACTTATAATTATGAATATTCATTTCTTAAGTGATCTAATCATCTGTTTTATATGCAGTCTCTGTGTTTCTCAAATAAAATGTTAAATGGGTTAGAATTATGAGAAAATTAAAGCGTATTTTAATTATCATAAATGGATTGAATAATGGTTGCAAAAGGAATGGCTTCTATACATACTTAAAATTATTTTCTCTTTAAGTCATTTTTATCCAATAAGCACATCTACTAACAAATGATGTTAACAAGCTCAATAATAAACACTACACAATCATAGCTAGTTCTCAATATAACCAAAAAAGGAGATGAGTAGTCATTTTGTGGAAAAATACATTGCCTATCCCAAAAATACTGAATACATACAGTGATGATAAAGGTATGTTCTGCTTAGTCAGTTTAGAAATTAATGGGAAGATCTACACCTTATATATATACATGCATGGGATATCTAATTTAGGTGGCAAGACAGTCAAAATTCAACCAAATCAGATTGTTCAACTCTTGAAGGGTAGCCTAATTTTAGCAGGAGACTTTAATTGTATATTAAATGAAAAGGATACAAATACTAAGGGGAAACATAGAATTTTAGCCACAGCTAAAGCATTAATAAATGTTATTAACTTATTCAATATTAAAGACATTAATGAGTTTTCAGTTAATGAGTCACTCTTTTTCACTCATATTTCTAACAGACATAAAACCCAATCAAGAATTCATAGAGTCTTCATTTCAAATGATTTAATTACAAACCTGAATGCAGTTAAAGTAATCGCATGCCCCCTTTCAGATCATAACACCATAACATTTAAACTTTATTTGAAGATAAACAATAATATACATATTAAAAGAATCCAGTCATATATAACTAATTTAAAAAACTTCAAAGAAATTTTCAACAATGAGATACAAACTTATATCCAATTTAATAATACAAAAGAAGTGTCAGAAGTTTATGTATGGGATGCTATTCAATCTAAAACTTAAATGGAAAAAATATAAATTGGTACTATTTAAAAAAGAAGCAATGAGATAAAGAATTACTTGAAATACAGAAGGAAATTGATAAACTAAAATTAAAAGAACAAAATGGTAATAATACCTTAATGAAAGAAAGAAAGAAACTACAAAACAAATATTTAGAGAACTTAAATCACAAAGTTAAAATACATTTGGAAAAGAGCAAAGTAACAAATTATTCAGTAAACCTAAAATATTTATGTAAAATAACTTCTAGGACAAAAATGATAATTAAATCAAACCACATTAATGAATTATACACAGACAATAAAAATAAAAAGTTACTGCAATAGAAGATATTCTAAGGGAGTTTAGAACTCAATTAAAATCAACCCTGTAATGGACTCGCAAGATGCAATAAAAGCTTTTGTTAGAAAATATACTAAAAACAAACTGACACATCAGAAATTGGAAATAATTGATAGACCAGTATTAATGTTAGAAATTACAAATCAAATAAAAAAATAAAATCTAATAAAGCACCAGGCAATGATGGCATTATACCATAACTTTATAAGCTAATGCCTAAGAATTTAACTACATGTCTTTCAATTAGTTAAAGATTTAAATATGGTAAGAACTTCATGGAAATATACACTTATTTCACCAATTCTAAAAACAGATAAAGATCCAGCTGAATGTACTTCTTAAAGGCCAATTTCATTGTTAAATGTTGATTACACATTGTTTATGTCTATTATTGCCAATAGAATACAATTTTTTCTATACTTAATAATGATCAAACAGGATTTATAAAAAAATAGAAACACTTTTTGATAATATGAAAAGAATTCTAACTATCATTAATTACACTAACAATATCAAGGAAGATTTAACTGTGGTAAGTCTAGATATTAACATTGCATTTGATACAGTTAATTGGAACTATCTCCTACTGATCTTGGAAGAATGCAACTTTTCAGCAAGTTTTCAGCAACTTATAAAAGCTCTTTATGTTAATTCTCTAGCTTATGTTAAAATAGGATCTTATGTTTCATAATCAATTATGATCACCAAAGGAACAAAGCAAGGCTGTCCGCTATCACCCTTATTATTTGTTTTGATTATGGAACTATTCGTGAATTACTTAAGATCAAAATCAGAAATGAAAAGAATACAATTTAATTTATGACATAAATTCTGAGATACTTTAATTTGTGGATGACATTTTACTGACATCAAGAGACAATAAAAACTCCCTTAATGCCATTTTTGATGCTATAAAAACTTTCAATCTAAATTGGGTCTCACAATTAATGAAGACACATTGAAAATTTTATGTATAAATACTAATATTTCTGGCATGGAAAAAGATTTCTCCGAATATTTAGTTAAAGATGATAAAATAAAATATTTAGGAATAATTCTATCTAAAACAGTAAAGATATAACTGATATTAATTATAGTAATTGTTTAGATAAAATTAAAATATCTTATTAATAAATGGAACAAATTCTTACTTACAATGGAAGAAAGACTCAATAATAAAAATGATAATTCTACCAAAAATTTGTATGTAATACAATCATTAGTTCTTCCCATCCCTAAGCAATATATAAGATAATTTAATAATCTAATACTTAGATTTACTTGGTATTCCAACAGACCTAGACTGACACTTATTCATCATCTAAGAAGCTGGACTCATGGAAGAATAGGTTTACCTGACATTGAATTATATTCATCATCCATTATTATAAAAACATTTATTTCCTGGACAAATAATATTTATACAGCTAAATGGAAAGACATTCAAAAAAGTATAGGTCGTAAAACTAACCAGCTAAAATATACTAGTCATAATAAAATAAAATAACTTTCTTTGGTTACTAAAGGATTACATGCTGGAAAATCAAAGTTTATCAATAAATTCAACTTACATCTCTACATTAATGGTCAGCTTTATAAATTTTATATACAGGGATCCAGAGTACAAAGCATGGTTAATCTTAATAGCATACACACAAAACAAAATAAATACATTTAATACATTTGTAATTACTAATATAAAAAAAAACATTTAATATTTTGGCATCAGTTAATGAACAAAAAAAAGTATATTTTCTAGATTTAATTACAAAAAATTCAACTTAAATAATGACGTGGATATATATTTAGAATTGAAGACATTCAATAGAGAAAAGAGTAAATCTACTGCAAGCATCAATTAAAAAAAGAGGTTCCTAACTTTATAGAATGTTAAATATATCAATTTATCAAATATCACAGAAAAGGGATAATTAAAACTAAAACAGATTACTGTAAAGACAAATATTGGGATAATTTTATAATAATGAATTACTATTCAAATGAAAATAAAAAATGATACTATCATCATCTCTGCAAACCACATCATCTTTAAAATGGAAATTATTTTCTTGGAAATTTATGCATAAAGCTTTTATCATACCTCATAAAATAAAATTAATATCCAAGAAGAAAATTGGATGTTGGAGGTGTGGAATGAATGCTAAAGCAGATTGGCAGCATATGATTTATGAATGTATTGTAATTAAACCATTTTAGAATGCTGTTAATTTTTTCTTTCAGGCACTGTTTAGTGACATCTTTAGATTAGATAAATCAGTAGTTTTATTTAATACTCCATTACTTGTTTGTGTTAGAAAAATAAATGACTCTCTTCTCTGGAGTATTTTGACAATTGCAAGAAAAGTGATCACTAAAAATTGAAAAATGAGACAACTCCATCAATTAAAGGATTTCTCAGCATTGCAACTGAAACCTGTCATTTGGAGATATTGTCAATTAAGAAAAAAAAACTGATAGAAATACCACTTCTTATAATTTATGGACAAAACTCAAGCATCACTTAAATAAACAGACTCTAAATAAGCAGTAATGAAATACAATATTATAAAACCTTTGAATTTGTTGTTATGTATTCAAGTGGACACCTTGTAAATAGTTATTTATTTTTTTTACGTATTGTTTGTTTTTGTATGCATTTATGCAATTCTAATACATATTGTTATGGGGCCTTTTGTTATTCATTTATAAAACTCAATAAAACATTCAGTAAAAAAATATATAGGTACTATGTTACGTATCTGAGCACTGCGAGTAGGTGACTCCAGTTAGAAGTGTCTGTTTTACTGAAGGTCCTTTCCTTGGTTGTGATTCCAATGCCTATGTTGGGTCAAAACATTATTTTCCTGGTTCCTGACAGAATACAGAGAGGTTTTGACTACTAGCCTGCTTAAAAGAGATAGCCCTAAAAACTGTTATGTGGAATTTTAAAGGTAAGCAAGGATAAAATAAAGAATAGAATGAGCAGTTATTGGTGACATTTTGCAGACTCAAGCAGTGGCACTTCAACTGAGGACACATGCTGATTAGTCTGCATATAGATGTAATTGTTGCTTGAATTTTGTTTGTGTTGCAAGAGGAGTTAGAGAGAGATTAGCGGAAGAGCATATTCTTGTCTGAGTATGCAGACGTTCTTGGCTACAGGTTGCCCAGGTTTATTTTTTAGATGATTGGAGGTGGAGTAGATTGTCTTAAGATGAGATGGCTGTGGGTTTTGAATGTCAAAGCAGGGTCTAACATTAGGCTAAGCTATTTGTATTTGTCCTCTTGTCCACTGAAGAAATTGGCTCATTGTTGGGTGTAACTGTGCTGGGGGGGGGGGTTGTTAACTTGTGCAGATATTAAAGAACATAGCTGGTGTTTTAGTCACATTTAGAATAAAATGGTTATTTATATGTCATTGGCAGAGAGAGGCAAAATCATTTTGAGAGAACAGTTTGGACATCTAAAGAAGGTGGAGTGCTTCTGTGAACAATTATGTCAACATAAAAGGTAATGTCAGAGGAGGGATGGCTGTTATGTCATTTTTAAATAAAATAAATATTCTCGGACTAAGTACAGAGCCCTGTGGGTCTCTGGCTGAGAAGGTGACTGTATTATTGTATGGTTTACTTTTCTGTTGAATGAAGCTTTTGTTAGTTATTTTTTTAAACCAGTTGACTGTATTGTCAGCCAGTCATAAGGCATTGAGTTTTTGTGGTTGCACTGAGCGTTCTACATTTTCAAAGACCCTGCAGCTGTCAATGAAGATAGCCCTAGTCAACCACCCGTTCTCCATAAATGTGAACATTTCATCTGTAATGATATATTTATGGCATTTAATGTGTTCTGTCCACTACCAATTAATTGTTGTGAATCAGTTGGGAGACTATATTTGCTAAAGTGTTCTTTCTTTTACCTGATCATAAATGAGTTTTGCAAATGTTTTGCCATTGGGCAGTAGGTAGATATAGGTCAGTATTCCCGAAGGGAGGAGGCTGTGCCAGTTTTGGGAATTAGAATTAAAAGTGAATCATTGAAATGGGGAGATATGTTGCCTGAGGTAAGAGAAAGGTTAAAGATGCATGCTAGAGCCATTAGCTTTCCATTTCTGTCCACTTTTTAAGCAGTGGTTTGACTGAGATTTTAGAGATCCATCTGAAGCATTATGGGAGGCAAATCATTTGTGGTGAATGAGCTACAAGTGATGGACATGCATGGTAGTGAGACAATGGAGGTAGCAAATCATGTGTGTTGGATGAGCTACAAGTGATGGATGTGTATGATGGTGAGACAAATTGTGGGGCAAATCATGTGTGTTATTAGAGCTACATACATACATACATACAAATATTTCAAGCAAGGGTATTAATGCCCTTCTAGCTTGCCAATATACCAAAACACTTGTTCATAGGTTCATATATACATAGGTAAGCACTAGGCTATCAGCCCTAGGGCCTATACAAGCCTAGCCAAATGAGTTTCCTGGCTTTCACCATCCAAGAAAATTGTTTTCCTGTACCCCTGTCAAGCAGAGCCACAGGAGTGATTCCCGGAGTGAATTTCCTATTACCCATCCAATTGTCAAGATTTCTCTTAAAGAGGGCTAATGAGGAGCTTTGCTAGACATGAATGGGCAGACTATTCCAGAGCAGTGGAAGTCTCTGGGACAGGAATCAATCTCCAGAATCTTCTGTTTATTGTGGTGACAAGGTTTAGGTCCCTGGAGTGAGTGGCTCAGAGAGATTGGGATTTCTTTAAATGTAGCATGTCCATCAGGTCTGGGTTAGACATGGCTTTGTAGGTTAGGCAGAGGTCACCTCAGAGTAGACGATATGCGATAGAATAGAGCGGGAGTTTTTTGAGACGGTCGACGTATGGCATCTGTTTGAAGCTGGTAATCTTCTTAGTGAGGTATTTCTGTGACCTTTGCAGCTGTTGCAGATGTCTTGCGAGGTACATGCCAAATGGTGCATTGTACTCTGTGATGGGTCTAATAAGGGATGAGTAGAGAGGAATGATGACTTCTCTTTTTCTGGAGGAGAACCCATTTGTGATGTGGTGTGCCATGTAGAAGGATTTCCTGACTACTGTGGTGACATGATTATCAAAGGAGAGACTACTATCCTCCTGTGTCCCAAGGTCTCTTATCACACTTTTGGTGTTTAGTAGGCTACCACCTATGTGGTAATTCATGGGTACGGTATTTTTCCCAAAGGGGATGACAATGCACTTCTTGGCATTGAGCTTTAGGTCATGACTTTGACACCAAACATCAGTCTCAGTGAGGCCTCTTTGTAGAATATCCATGTCCTTAGGTGAATCAGTTATGCTCCTAGTTTGCAGTTGTCTCTGAATTTCATTAGCCAGAGACCAGCTGTATTAGCCTGGACTTAGAGAAGTAGATACCAAACATGAGAGGACCCAGGACCAAACCCTGCGGTACTCCACTTGTCACTGGTCTGAAGTTGGATTTGGAGTTGGGTATTTTCACTGTGTGGTTTCTGTCAATGAGCCAGTTGGCTACCCATCTTGTGACATAGGGATTTATGCCTAGTCCAGTGAGTTCATCTATAATACCAGAGTGGGAGATGGTGTCAAAAGCCTTGGGGAGGTCAAGATAGGGTGTGTGCACTACCTTTCCCTCATCTGTGGCTCTAGTGACTGCTTCAAAGAAGTCAATCAGGTTTAGGAGGCATGATCTACCCTTTACAAAGCCAAACTGAGTAGGGCCCAGAGTTTGGAGGTTACCTATGTCTTTGTTTATAAGCTCTAGGATGATGTGTTCCATGGTCTTGCAGACCTGGCTTGTCAGGCTAATGGGGCGGTAATTCCCGGGGTCTGTGGTGGCACCCTCTTTGTGGAGTGGGATAACTGTCACTGTGTGCCACTCCTTAGGCACAAAGCCTGAAGTAAGGCTATGGTTGAACATGGTACGTAGATGGGGTGCCAGTTCATTCTGTAGTTCATGCAGAATGCAGCCTGGGATGTTATCTGGTCCCATAGATGTTGTGTTCTTGGCTTTGGAGAGTGTGGTCTTCACCTGTGTGGCCATGATTTCAGGGGATTTGCAATCATCTGGTATGGGGATGAGCCCTTTGGGGGGTGAGAGGGCATGAAGTTAGCACTGAACCTGTCTGCCAGGATGTTGGCAATATCAGTTGTTTCGGGAAATGTAGTGCCATTGTGCTGTAGTTCAGAGCAAATCTGAGTGTTGCCATTCAGATTCTTGATATAGATGTAGAAGGCTTTCTGGTTGTGTTTAGAATCCAAGGTGATTTTATTTTCGTAACTAGCTTTGGAAGGTATTGTGAGGGATATGTTTCTTGCTGAGGCTGACCAGGGAGTTCCTGCAGTCATGGGATTTTACTCTTTTCTGCAACAGTTTCTGCCTTCTGTTGTAGAGCTTGTTTATGGCAGGGGATCACCAGATTGGCTTCCTTTTTCTGGAGGATAGCATCTTGGTTCTGTTGGGGATGGCATGGTCCATGCACTCATGCATGTGCTTATACAGTGCATTTGTTTATGATTCAGCAGTCGTGCCACTATTTTCCATCTGTGTAGATGCAATGAATTTACCACTTCTAACTTAAGAAGCATGAATTTGACTTTGGAGAAGCTTTTTACGGTGGTTTCCTTAATGGGGAGGGGGGGGGCGGGATATGGAGGTCTAGGGTGATTAGGTTGTGGTCGGACCTGACCAGCGAGGAGTTGACCACTGGCATGGAGCATGTATTACCCATATTGGTAATGACCAGGTCCAGAATGTTGCTACCCCTGGTAGGGGTATGGACAAGCTGGTCCAGGGTGTTGGAATTGATGAATTCCAGAAAATGTTGGGCAAATGAGTTAGTACATGAGTAGTTTTCCCAGTTGATGGAGAGGTAGTTGAAATCTCCCAAAATTAGGGTATTGGGCTGTATCTTAATATTATCCAGTATATCAAGAAACATGGAGTGGGCATCCTGGGGCATGGTGGGGGATCTGTAATATACTACAACCTGAATTTCAGTCTTTATTTTGAAGTGAAATTATTCATTCGGAAACTCTTACTTAGGGTGTATTTTGAAAGGTTTGTGAATTCAAGTGTTTCTGGTTCAGTTCATAATGAAACTTGCAGCGAATATTTTTGTAATTTTGATTTTGATGAAAGTTTAATGAACTTATCAATTTATAATTATGAATATGATGAATTCAATGCTTGGCCTCATGAATGTGATGATGAACAAATACAAATCAATACTAATACTAATTCAAATGTTAATTATTTAACTGGCTATGGCAAGTTAATGATGCCGAAATTTAAGAATGTTAATAGTAATTTCACACCATTAATTTCTGTACCAGCCATTTCTATCTTTCAGAAAGTGCTTTTTAAGGAAATAGAAATGTCCTTTACGGAATTTTGTAAAGAAAAAAGCAATTTAATTTAAATAGAGATGAATGATTGGCTTTGAAAAATCTTAAGAAATTAAAAAATGAATATATATTTAAATGTGCTGATAAAGGGGGTAATTGGGTTATTATGGATAAACCTGATTATTGCAAGATGGTTAACAGATTACTTTTAAATTGTGAAGAATATAAGAAGCTGGATAATGACCCCTTAAAATCTTATAATGATGAGTTATTATTTCTTTTGGAAAGGGGTGAACGGTTGGGGTTCTTCTCACAAGCTGATGTTAAGACAATGTTTATTAAAGCACCCACTACACCCATTTTTTATGCATTGCCTAAAGTCCATAAGGATGTAGCGGAGCCACCTGGTAGGCCTATAGTATCTGGGGTGGGCTCCTACTTGGAAAATGTTAACATCTTCTTGGATTTTCAGTTAAAAGTTCATCTTAACAAGATTAGTGCTCACATTTGTAATACACAGGAACTTATTAATGAAATATCAAACATTGGTTGGAATAATGATTACTATTGGGTGACTATTGACGTTAAGTCTTTATATACGAATATTAACATCAAATGGGGGCTTGAGTCAGTACTAAATATGTTAGGCGAAGGACCCAGAACCAGGTTTTTGATTAATTTATTAGAATTTTGTCTGACCCACAACTACTTTATGTTTAATAAAGAGTTCTTTTTACAAGTTAAGGGAACTGCGATGGGTACAGCTTATGCCCCTTCATATGCTGTGATTTATATGGATTCTTTTGAAAAAAAGTTGATTTATCCCACAAATTTTTTCAAGCAAAAGGTAGTCATGTATAAACGTTTCATTGATGATTTAATTTTTATTTGTTAAGGAGATTTGTTGTAATTTTTTGATTTTTTTGAGACGTTGAATAATAATGAACATAATCTCCATTTTTCTTACGAGGTTAACAGAAATGAAATTAATTTTTTGGATGTAACATTATTTGGACTAGAAAATGTTATTGAATTTAGACCTTTTAGAAAAAGTACATCTGTAAATATATTTTTGCATGCTACTAGTATGCATCCTCCACATTTGTTAAAAGCGTTGCCATATGGAGAATTTAAAAGAATCTATGAGCATACCAGCTTAGATGATGAGGTTGAATATGAATTAAAAAAAGTTTATCTAAGATTGTTGGAAAGGGGGTATGATAAAGAACACTTATCAAAATGTATGGATAGTGTAGTAAAAAAGAGGTCCATATGGTCGGGAGTGGATGCTCAGCACCCAATAAGAATGGAAAGAATGGAAAGAAATGTAGAAAAAATATTTTTTGTAACCAAATACACAGCTTTTTCTGAAAAATTTATATTTTTGATTAAAAAATGTTGGTATTTGGTTAGTGAGGATGAATCTATTGGTGAACTCTTTCCATATAATATAACTTTTTCATATAAAAAAGGAAAAAAATTGAAGAAATTATTAAATAACAATTTAACTCAAGAGAGATGTTATTCTGTTAAGGTGGGGACTTTCAAATGTGGATCTTGCAGCATATGTAATAGAGTGATCAATGTGAAGTCTATTAACCATATTACCCATACCCCCAAGCACTATTTCAATTGTAAATCTGTAGGTGTTGTTTATACTTTAACTTGCTCTTGTAGCAATATTTGGTATATAGGACAAACTAAGAGGATGGTGAGGATTAGAATTTTGGAACATTTGAAGGACATCAGGAACTTAAATTCTTTTGGTCCTGTTGCTAAACATTTCATAGAAGCACACGAGGGTCGATCTGATAGTTTAAAATTTAGTGTTTTGGCCAAACCTTTCATTTATAGGGGAGATAATGTATCTAGCAAATTATTAGAATTGGAAACAAGGATGATACTGAAATTTAATACTCTAAAACCCAATGGCTTAAATCAAGAATTAGGGGTCTAATTAATTAATTACTACATTTTGGTCTATGATATTAATTTTGTCTAATTAGGCATTATATTTATGTCATATTTATAATGAAATGTGCATTTATTTATTGTTATTATATTTATATAGTATTTGCATATATATTTTTGTATAATATAATTATTATTATTATGTATTTTGCATTTATTTATATTCTAATAATATATTGTGTTAGTCTCGTTGAGATCACTTTAAACTATAAAAAAGTATACAAATTTTCTCCTTTGTTGAGTTTAAGAATTAAATTGATTAATTGATTAATTGTTTGAGATTTAATGGTGTATAATGCCACTGCTGTGTTGCAGTGAGTTGTGATTCTTGAAGGCGAATTGCCGAGGTACCAGATCGTGAACAATAAAGGAGAATACTGGAGAAGTACTGGCTGTTTGGTGTGTTGTGCTTTTTCTTTTCACTGTGTTTTGGGTGAATTTCAGTCTTGCCCAGTGTTAATTGTGCTTGGATAATTTTGGAGGCATTATGTTGAGCAACTAGCCTGGAAGTGTGGATAACCTTTATGAATATGGACACGCCTCCTCCTTTAGTATTTTGGTCCGGGCTGGGTGGCCGAAAGGTGTGGTAAGAATTGTAGCCTGGTAATGCAGGGGTGCTCACCGGAGCCTTATACCAGGTCTCTGTCACTACACAGACATCGATGTTCTCCATCTTAAGGAGAGCCTTGAGTGTGTCCATTTTGAGGTTTAGACTTCTAGCATTGAGTAGAATTGCCTTAGAGTTCGCTTGTTTATGTCTACTATGGTGGTCCATTTGATGTTTGAGCCTTGCCTAAAAAGGCACTGTAGGGGCAGCAAGAGCCTTAGTCAGTATCTGGAATCCCGGCAGTGACAGGTGCAGGCCATCTCTGGCAAAGCATCGTGGCCTGTAGATCATGTCGTCTCAGGCAGACAGATACTGGATCCTGTTGGAATGACACCAGAATCTTAGTCAATTGCTGAAGTCAGTCATTTTGTTCCCATAATAAGTATCCAGGCTGTTCTTAAAAATATCTAAACTTGTACTTGCTTTAATGTAATTTGGTGTCTGTTCCATGCACCAGCTACTCTGTCAGAGAACCAGTTAGTACACTTCTCATTCCTATAGAACCTTCTACATAGGTTATCTGATGATTCTCTAGTACTTTAATGTAATTTGGTGTCTGTTCCATGCATCAGTTACTCTGTCACAGAACCAGTTAGTGCACTTCTCATGCCTATAGAATCTTCTACAGAGGTTGTCTGATGATTCTCTAGTACTTTTTGTTAACCCCAAACATTCCCAGAGGTAGTTGTCACTAAATGCCCTATATGCCCTTTAATAATGGTTTGACAGTATTCATAGTGTTGAGTGTGGGAGGAGAGTCTGCCCTAAAATAACGTTTCCATTTATATTGAGCAAGCTCAGCAATATTAATTATATCTCTCCCTCTTTTGTTAACATATATTCTCTCTAATACTCTAAATTTAAAAACATGCGCTTTGCCACATAATGTGATGTGTTTACATAATGCATTGCTCTCAATTTGCCTAAGGATAGCAGACATATGTAATGCTACCCTATCTTTCAATTTCTGGTTGGACTCACCTATGTAAAAACTAGTACATTTTTCAAATTCACCAAATATACTACATTTTCTGTTGTACAGGTGGCATAAATATTAAAAGTGAATAATTGCTGTGAGACAGGATGTAAAAATTCTTTCTCAGAATTTATATGCCTACAGAACATGCAGTTATAGAAAGGAGTTGTTACTTTTTTAGAAACATCAAGTCCCACTTTCTTACTACTGGAACCACGATTTTTAAAACATAAATATTTTTTTAGATTCTTTTCTCTCTTATATATAAAATGAGGTTAATCATCAATTAGCTTCTTAATTTCATTAGAGCATAAAATAGGCTAATTCTCCTCTATAATGTATCTAATTTGGGGTGTCTGCCTGTTATATTTGGTGATATATCTTATAGACCTGTCCTGATCACTAATTAAACTTCTACCGGTGGTATCCCCATTACCTAATAGATAAGGTCTACCTGTCTTCTCTCTCTCTTAGATAAAATGTAGTCATTATTTTTTAACCATCTTAGAGTCATGTCCTCTTTTTAAAAATTCTTCAGTCATGCCTCTCACTTCTTGTGAAAAGCCTTCTGTGGTTGTATTCAATTTACTGGCTCTTATAAACTGACTTTTCACAACACTGTTATACACATGTCTGGGATGCATACTTTGAACATGAACATATCTAGTTGCTTGAACATTTTTTTATGTATAGTCATGTCAAATTTACCATTATTACATGATATATTTACATCTAGGACATTAATATTTCTGTCAGAGGAATGAAGCTCAAATTGCAAAAAATGTCTAGTACTTTGTAAATGTTCAACAAATATATGTAATGTTTTGATGTTACCTAGCCAGATGAGAATGACATAATCAACAAAATGTTTATAAATGTTAAACTCTCATTTTGAAATTCTTCATTTTAATTAAATATGAATAATTCTTCACATCTAGATGGTACCAGATTGGTATAACTATTAGCTACTGGGGTCCCCATAGCTACACCTAATAGCTTGTGGAAAAACTCATCTTTAAACATAAACACACTGTTACAGAGAACTATTTCCAACATTGAACAGAGCATTTCTACTTTAGTAACTGAAAAATCACTGTGAGTACAGAGAAATTTTCTAACAAACTGAATGCCAACATCAATAGGAATTACTGTAAATAAAGATTTTACATCTAATGTAACTACTAATACATTCTCAAGTGTTCTACCTTGCAGCCAGACATGTAACACAAATAGAAAATCATTACTATCTTTGATAAAGCTCTGACTGCGAGTAAGGTGGCTATTCAACTCTTTTTCCAGATATTTTGAGTGGGCTGTAGTAATCCACCTACTCCCAGACACTACTGGTCTCATGGGCGGGTTGTCGAATTCTTATGGATTTTTGGTAGGCCATAAATAATTGGAATGATGGAATTGGCTAGATAAAGATAGTTATATAATTCCTGAGAGATAGATGATTCTATTAATAAATCATATAAGAACATTTCTACTCTCACTCTCTCTCTCTCTCTCTATATATATATATATATATTTATATATATATATATATATATATATATATATATATATATATATATATATATCATTAACTTCAGTTCAGCTTAGCTTTCAAAAAGTATTTATTAGCTAACAATAAGAGAGACATCCATTTCAAATAATCATCTGTGTTCATCACTACAATTGTACTACCTTTATCAGCTGGTTTGATAACAATGTCATCTTGTTTACATAAATTCATTAGTTCTTGTCTCTCCTCTACACTAAAATTATAGAATTTATTCTTACTATGTTCAAAAAAACATATTATATATATCGGTCTCACACATAGTAGAGAAAGCTCTAACAGTTTATGTGCTATTCGGAATAAACATACTAGCCTGTGTGTATTGTAAATTATTGCTATGTACACTATTTTTGAACATGTATTTAAGGTCTATATTTCTAACAAATAAGCAGAGGTCAGAGAGAGACTATTATTTAAACTATCATCAACAGATGGAATGAAAGACAGTCTTTTATCTAAAATTCTTAATTCAGTCTCAGAAATCTACTTTAGACAAATTTAAAACAATATAATTTAAGATCTGATTAGCTTGCTCTGGGTCATGAGTACTACCTTTGTGAAGGTTGTTGGTCCCATCTGTGTTGGTATGGTTAGCCATTTGTTCTACTCTCACTTTTGGCTTCTTCCTCTTGCTTGACTTTTTGCTTTTACTGGAGAAAGAACCTGAATAGGAAGCTGCAGCTGGACTGGCCAATGTAAATGAGCTAAACCCGGTTCTAAAAAATTAGTTGGAGGTGAATTATTACCTTCATTTTCTACTTGTACTCTTTCAGTAGAATTTTTATCTCCTATCAAGTTACTGCTGTTAAAGGAGGAAGTGGGTAAATGGAGTGCTTCATTTTCCACTGTATTAGTAGACAACAGGAAGTTATCAAGCTTGGTTATTATATTTCCCTAGCTAGTTGATTGGTTCTTCTGTTTAGCTGTGGGCACCATAATTATTAGAACAGTGCCCCCAGAAGAATGACTGGAGACATATTAATTCTCAAGTGAATTTGCACTTGTATTAAGAGCTATATTCCCTGTATAGGAATTGTGTGCAGAGACATTTGGCCCGTAAAAATGTTGCCATTCTTAAAATTATTGAGATCACAAATACATTTTCATTTTTTAGAAGCAAGCAACCTACTCTCAAAAGTTTCCAGTTTCTCCAGCATTCATTGAAACTCATTGGATTTATTATTAAATTGAGTAGAATTAACTTCTTCTTGTTCCAATTGTTTGATACTTGCTGATAAGTTTATCTCAGTTTGTGAAAAAAAGTCATCCATAAGCTTCATGTAACTGAAACTTAGTTGGAGATTGAGTTATTTCCATTTTTTCAATAACATAGTATTTTTGTTGCCATAAGTAGGCATTTTGGAATTCTGAGTCCTCTTGGTACAATGGCTAATTCAATATAGGCTGCAAAACTAAGTTTCTGACACTGAAGTTATTTAAACTTTTGTATGAGAGTTTCTAATTCAAATAATTTCTTAATTAACTCATCTCTTTCTTCTTTTTCTTTCAAGGTAGAACTAGTAGAATTAGTATAATTTATATTAGAATCCAATAAATTAAAAAATGGATTCTCACCAACTGATAATACTCATTGCAAAGTTAGAGTAGAATGAGAGGGCTGGGTTGCCATTATTGTACTGGCTGTAGAATGATAATACATTAGGGCAAAGATGGCTGCTTTATGTAAGACATTATATGTTACACATAAAACATATGATACAGGCACATCCCATAAATCCAAGATCTTTTCCAAAACACAGTTTAAAAAACAAGCAGAAACATTAGACTGGAACATCTTACTCTGTGTGACAGACACATTTATATTAATGTCTGTAAAGCATCCCATGAATCACTAGTGCCTCTTTTGTTCATTACTGGTCATTAGAAGTTCTCAATGCAAGTACTACATGTGTTGGTCTCAACAGTACTTCCAGCCTCAGCTCTGTAGGACTTTGCATAGTAGGAAATGAGAAGCCAAACACCATAAAAGTAAATGTTACCTGAAGTAGCTACCCTGGGAGTATGAGGTACCCAGACCTCTTATGACTCTTCTAGCCTTCTCCCAGAGCTACCCCTCTTCCCAACTCTCCATTTACATCAGGTAAATTGGATATCTGCTCATTCAGTGAAATATACCAGGGAATGTTTATGAGGACCTTTATTGTCTCAGACCTCCTTGGCTAAAAATCTAATAACAAAATAATGAAATCAGTGGTCCATGTCACCTGTGAGCTCTCTCAGTTTAGTAACAAGTTCAGCAACCAAAACAGTCATCATGTTTTAATCCTCCCAACACAGAAGTGAGCCCAATGGCTCTTCAACCTTCACCCACTCTAACAATTCATTCCATGATAGGGCAAGCCAGGAATGCCTAGTTAGGGTTTGATTCCTGTGGCCATTTATTTTTATTATTTATTTATTTATATATATATCATCTGTTGCCTAGATTTGTCACACTAGGCTCATAGCCTGTTTCCAGGGGATAACTAAGATGGCATTTATACTTCTTGGGGGAATTTGACTAGGGCATCTGGGAACTTCCTCTACTCTTGGCAGTTGAGGGTAGGATTTGTGTGTTACACATTCTGACTTCCTGTTTCCTGTCCAGGCATGGAGGCAGTCAGGAGGAACAGGAAGAAAATATGGCTGATTCAGATTTGGCTGAAAAATTAAGTAAAGGTTGATGAAAATGTACCTGAAATGGTAGAATCGCTACCAGAAGTTTTTTTTTTTTTTTATGCTGTGGGTGCAGAAAAAACAGTGATGTTGGAAGAAAAGGAGACTGTAGCTGTAACAGAGATGGATTCAGAGGAAAACTTTAAGAGCAGATTGAAGGAGAGACAGTTACCTCTGAGAAATGCATAATTACAAACCTCCAATTGGGAGGGTTGTGGGATGATTATTTGGAAGAAATGGTAAAGCAAAGTGAACTAGAAAGTGGAGCAGTAATTTCATGGAGTGACATAATGGAGAAAATAGAAGAAGAAAACTTATGCACAAAGTGAGAGAGAAGGAACAAAGAAGAAAGGAGAAATAAAAGAAACAAAAAAAGAAGCATACAGTATGTGTGAGGTGTAAAAAGAAGAAGGTTTGGACAGGTATAAGGTTTGGGACTCTGTCATAGCACCTTTGGGTGTCAAAGCAAGAGAGGTAAGAGCATTAATTTTTAATTAATAAAGAGACTTTTTGTGACTTGATATTTGAGACTAGACAGGCCATGGAAAATTTTGGGGGTGCATATGACAAAAGAAAAATATTTATCCATGATCAGAATATGTCATGCAATTTTTTTACAGACAAATAAAAAAAAAGAATAATAATCCAGTTTAGAAATAAAGTTAAAGGAAAAGAACTGAAAGAGCATTTGTTAACTATATGTAAAGAAGTAATGGACACTACCAAAGTATATGATGAAAGAGGACTATAGACTGGGGGATCGGAATGTGGAGTTATACTGAAAATGGAAAATGATAATGTTATGCACATACCTATTATTAATGTTCATGGTAACAGGGGTTTTGTGAAATACAGGGGTCAATCAAAAACTTATTTTTGTGGAAAAAATGATCATTTAATCAATGAATGTGACAAAAAAAGATATGTATGTGGTGAAACAGGGCATAATGCAAATAAATGTGATTTAAAGTGCAAACAATATGGCAATACTGGTCATTGATGGCTAGCATGTGAAATGAACGTGAAGAAAATGAAAGAAAGAGATATAATGTGTTATACAATATAATGTACAAAAATGAGACTGATGGAGAGGTTATACATGAAGTTAAAGAAAATAACAAGGAAAAGAAACAGAGGAGAGAAGTGAGGAAGAAGCAGATCAGTGGATAATAAGAACTAAAATGAATTCACTAGGGAAAAGTGTTAAAGAAAGGAAAAGAAAATTCAAAAACATAATGTTTAGAGAAAATAAGAAAGGAAAGGATGAACATTTTAGTACACTAACTGTTCTTAAAAGCTGAAAATATTAGCTTTAAATGTGAACAGCATGAAAAATATTAAGAGGAGAATAGGTAGATGACAATGGGGTGCTGCAGTAGATGCACATATTATAGTTTTAGAAGACAGATTATTAACAGAGGAAGAAAGAACACAAACTGAAAACCTTTGGAATGGTGTGGTAGTTTGGAACATGTGGAAAGAAACTTGTTTGGGCATATGTATATTATGTCACGAAAGCATGAACATATTAGATATAACCATAGTGGAGCTAGACCAAACTATGGTAATGGATGTAACCATAGTGGAACTAGACCAAACTATGGTAATACATGTAACCATAGTGGAACTAGACCAAACTATGGTAATACATGTAACCATAGTGGAACTAGACCAAACTATGGTAATACATGTAACCATAGTGGAACTAGACCAAACTATGGTAATAGATGTAACCATAGTGGAACTAGACCAAACTATGGTAATAGATGTAAGATGGAAAAAATATGTGCATATGCTATATAACAAAAAAAGAGGAGAGAAATGATGTTTAAAAACATTCTTGAATATGTTTGTGTAAATATGGAGATTATAGTGGTGGGTGATTTTAATTGTAATTTATGGAAAAATGACAATTGTGATGCAAAAATGGCTAAAGAAATTATGAGAAGTGAAATGTATGGGAGAATAATCATTGTACCTATAAAAGGAATGGAATTAGGACAGAAATTGATTATTTTTTTAATATCTAATAGTTTAAAAGTTATAAAAAAGGAATTAAGTATGCTGGATTTTCAGATCATGTGGCAATATGGGTTAAAGTACAGGAAAATGAAGAATATATAAGAATAGGAAAAGGAATAAAGAGAATGAATGAAAATGAATTAGATTTAGAAGAGAAAAAAAACTTGTGGAATTGTAGAAAAATCATATGACTATGAGGGAGTTTTATGAGAACTGGACTGTTTGGTGGCTTAATTTTACAGAAAAATATAAAAAAGTATTTTACAATGTATAAGGAAGAAAATAAGAAAATAAAAAGAGAGATATAAGATATTAAAGCAAGAAAAATTTCGAGACTTATTAGATAATAAAAATTCCTTTTATGAAAAAAAAAAGATAAATATATAAAATGAATCAAATTAAAATTAACAATTTGCTATATAAGCAAAAATATTGTTTGCAAGGAAAGAAAGAAGCGATGGCACCATATCTGAGTAAAATAACAAGGAAAGAAAGAAAAGATATCACCATATCTGAGTAAAATCATAAAAGAAGGAAAAGCAAGATAATTAAAAAATAAGGAAGGTAAGCAAATAAGACAGCAAGTAGGAATATACAAAATAATTAAAGAATATGTACTGGAATTATTTGTTAAGAGAGAAGAAAACAGAACAAATTTATAAAGGTAAAACATTAAATAAGAAAGATAATGAGTATTTCGAACAAAAAATAAACATGAAAGAATTGAATGAAATTCTAAAATATATTAACATGAATTCTGCAACAGGACTGGATGGAATTGAATATAGTATGTATAAAAAAATGAAAGAGTGGCAAACAATATTTTTTATAGAAGTTATGAATGAATGGTTAGAAACTGGAATTAAAGAGAAAGAGATATGTACATGAGTTATAAAATGAATGTTTAAAAAAGGAAATAAAGAGAAGATAAAAAATTAGAGACCTATAACATTGAATAATACAGATTATAATTTTTTTACAAACTGTATAATAACAAAAAGGTTACAGAAAAAAAATGGATAGAATATACGACCAACATGTATTTGGAAGAAAAGGAAAAGGAAGTCAAGAGTTATTATGGATAATAAGAGAAATAATTGATATCATAAATAAAAATGTAGAAGCAAATGTTACGATAGGGGATATAAGTAAAGCTTATGATAATATTAAATATAAATCCTTATGGGGAATTGTGCAGGCATATAATGTAAGTAAAAAATATTACAAGTAATAAAATATGTTTATGAAAGGAACTATGTGACACTAAATGTAAATGGCAGGATTGGGGAAGTAATAAAAATAGAATGTGGAATAAAGCAGGGGCTGCTCAGCTAGTAGTGTAATTGTATCATTAGTTGTGAATGTAATAGTGAAGGAAATTAATAAAAATGTCAAGTGGTGGTGGATACAAAATGATGAACAGAGTAGAATTGCCACTAATGTATAATTATGCAGATGATATTGTATTAATTGTTAAAAATAAAGTACAGATGGAAAAAGTAAATGAAAAATTAAGTATAAATTAAAAAAATGCTTTAAGTATAAATAAGGAGAAAAGTAAAGGATTTAG
Organism: Protopterus annectens; assembly: GCF_019279795.1. Classification (NCBI taxonomy): domain Eukaryota; kingdom Metazoa; phylum Chordata; order Ceratodontiformes; family Protopteridae; genus Protopterus; species Protopterus annectens. Next base: position 86,940,369 of record NC_056725.1, read on the forward strand.
TTTTGAAGGTATGATAGGATGTGTTGAGTTTAATGAAAAATATATGAATATATTAGGAATAACATTTGGAAGGGAATGAATACAGACAACAACAATGGGATAATGTACTCAAAGAAGTAAAGGATATGACTAATTTTTGGAAATCGTATAGATTTTCATATAAAAAAGCACACTTGTTGAACACCATGGTAATAGGAAGAATTGCTTATGTTGCTAACATGTATATGATTCGTATTAATTATGAAAAGGAATTGATTATAGTTTCTTTTATATGGGGCTCTAGACTGAATCTAGTCAAAAGAGGGATTCTGTATATGAAAGAACAGCAAGGAGGTTTGAGTTTAATAAACCCAACAGTACATGCAGCATCTTTAATTTTATATAAGTTATTAAAAGGAAATATGAAGGAAAATAAAAACTTGATAGAAATGATATTATATTATAAATACAAATAATTGTGGGAAGGAATGGAAGCTAAAAATGAAGCAAAAGCATTGTGAATAAAGAAATAAAGGCGTACCAAAACAAAATTGTGTTATGGAAAATAAAAAAAAAGAATATATGTGAGAAAAATAGAAAGGAATGGTACTTAAGTATTATGAAAGCATTTTATTGTATTGATCCATGGAATGATTTAGAAATAGATAAGAAAAAAATGTGTAATGATGACATATAATAACTATAAAATATTAAAGAATGTAATGATTTTTTATGGAAATTGTCTATTAGAAAATTGTCGGTTAAGACAAATATGCCATAATACAAAGCAAGATAGAATATGTAATAAATGTGGAGAGTTTGAGACTACATAGCATGTGCTTTTGAAATGTGAAATAGTTAATAATTTGTGGAAATAAATATATAAAGATAATAGGGTGAAAATTTTGTTAAAATTTGACAAATAAATATGGACATAATAGAATTTGGTGCACATAAACAGGAAGAAGTGAAGAAAATGGACATAGTAATATTTTATGCTTTATAGACTATATGGAATGAGAGACTAAATGCAATTAAGTAGAATGGAAAATGGAATTTGACAAAGATTTTGGAAAAAAGGTTCTGGTTGTGGATAAAATAGTGGGGGATGCTTAAACTGAAGTTTATGCTGTATGGAAATTTGTAAATAGATGTAAATAATGTAAATGTGTAAATAATATGCAATTTATATATATCAATAAAGACACTGTGTGCTGTTACATTTCCTGCTTCTTTTCCTGGTATATAGGTGGCTTAGAGAAACAGGAAGGAATGTGGAGGTGATGAGTGGGTGAAAAGAAATGAGCAATCAGCAAGTTAAAAAAAAGATTTGGAGAAGGTAGTACAATTGGAAATTAATCAATTATTAGAAGAAAATGAAATGTGGTTGGAGGTTAGGAAGAGTTGGCAAGAGTGGAGGAGACAAGTGAAGCAAAGAAGAATAATGAAGTAAAGGCAGTCAAACCTTCACAGAATTCAGCATAGCTGCTCTAAAAGGGTCTGTTTGATTATTCTAAATTGGAGTGTATAATTACAACCCTCCAATCAGGAGGGTTGAGGAATGTCTACTTGAAAGAAATGTTGAGGCACAGTGAACCAGAAAGTGAAATGGTAGCTTAGTTTTGTGGAGTGGAATTATGGATAAAACACAGGAGAAGGAGGTGAGAAAGATCATAGGGAAGAACAATTTGTATGCGCAAATGGTAAAGGAAGAAGATATGTGAGTCAAAGGAGAAAGAGAGATTGAAAGAAAGAAATTTGTTTTGCAGCTTAGCAGTAGAGAAAGAATTTGAGATGTACGAAGTATGGGCTATGGTGATTGCAGCTTTGGGTACTTCACCTAAAGGGGGAATAGCCTTTATACATTTTAATAGAGAGACATATTATGACATTGTGTTCAAGCAGGACAGTATATGGACATTTTTTTAGAGAAATTTGAAAAAAAACTGTAATCCTTGGAACTCATGTAATACAGACATTTAGTAGAGAAACAAAAAAAGGATTTTTATACAGTTTCTAATTTATGTTGATAAAAGAACTTTAAAGACTGCATGTAAAGAATTTATACACAGTAAAAATATATATGATGACAGAGGTTTATGAACTGGGGATGGAATTGTGGGGTGATTTTGAAAATGAAAAATAAAAAAATTGTGCAACTTCCAAGTGTAATAAATGTAAAAGGTAATAGAGGTTTTGTAAGGGGACAGCAGAAACTTGTTTTTTGTGGAAAGGATGATCATTTAATAAGCAATTGTGATAAAAAATGTTTCATTTGTGAAAAGATGAGACATGATGCTAAACAGATGTGATTTAATGTGTAAAAGATGTGGACAAATGGAAGATGCTAGGGGAGATTATGATGCGTATACAGAAGTGAAAGAAGAAGAACTGATGCAAGAATGTTTGTATAATATAAAAAAGTGTAGAACATGAAGAACAGGATACAATAGAATACAATAAAGAAAAAATAGTAAATGAAGAAAATGAAAATAATGAAGGGGAATTGGTATGGGGAACGAGTGAAGATGAGGATGTAAACTGTAAAGTGTTTAAGATGAAAAAATAAATGAATAGGGGAAGGGTAAAGATAGAAAACAAAAGTTTAAAAGTGAAAGAAAACAAAAAAGGCAAAGGGGAAGGTGGAAGGAGATAACCTTGTAAGAAGCTAAAAATCATATCTATAAATGTTACTAGTATAAAGAATATTAGAAGAAGGTTAGGTATTGTAGAATGGTGTGTTCTACTTGATATGCATGCAATTAGAAAACATGCAAATATTAACAGAAGAAGAAAGGCTACAGAAGGAATAGTTATGGGGTGGAACCATTGTCTGAAATATGGGAAAAGATGCATGTTCAGGGATTGGTGTGTTATGTAATGAAGCAGTAAAAAATTTAGATTACACTATTGTGGAACTAGGTAGAATAACAGTGTTAGATGTAAAGTGCAAAAAAGACACGTATAGCATCATTACAATTTATGCATATGTTACTAAGAAAGAAAGATAGGAAGTGTTAAAAAAATTTAAATTATGTAGAAGTGAATATGGAAATAATACTAGTGGGAGACTTTAATTGTGACTTAAAGAAGGGAGTAATGTTAAGAAAGTGCATGAAATAATGAAAAGTGGAAACTTATATTTATGGGATAATACACATTGGACTTACAAATGAAATTAAAACAGAATTGATTATTTTGTAATTTCTTATTTGAAAACTGTTAAAGAAGGAATAAAGAAAATAGGTTTTTGGATCATCTGGCTATATAGTAAGAAGTGAAAGAAAGGGAGGAATATATAAGATTAGGCAAAGGCATTAAAAGATTTAATGAAAAAGACTTGGGTGAGGAAGATGGAAGAGAGATTGATCAATTATGGAAAGAGCATGTAGAAATGAGAATTTTCTATGAAAAACTTGAAAGATTGGTGGATAAGCTTTAAAAAAAGTATAAAAAATGTTTTTGGAATATTAGACTGCGAGGAGAAGGAAAGAAAAACATAAATATAGACAAATAACTCATGAAATATTTATAGGGGTGTTAAAAAGTAAGATGAGCTTTTATTAAAAGGATAAAAAGATATATGAAATAAATCAAGAGAAGATTAAGAAAATGTTAAACAAACAGAGATGTTTCTTACAAGGGAAAAAAGGCGAAGTGGCTTTATACTTGAGCAAGACATTGAGAGAAAATGAGAGGGTAATAAGGTAGTTGAAGAATAATGAAGGAGAAAGTGTGAATAAACCGGAAAAATAGTTGAAGTAATAAAGGAGTATATGAAATACATTTAAAAGAGGAAGATAAAAGAGAGGCAGATATGACAAGTTAAAAACTGAGTAAGAAAGATAACACTATGGAGAAAATATAAATGTGGAAGCATTTACTGAAATTCTAAAATAATTAAATATAGGAAAAGCCACAGGGATGGACAGAATTGAGTATTATAATATGAAAGAATGGCAAAAAGTATATTTTGTGGAAATATTGAATGAATGGTTAAAAGAAGGGATAGTAGGAAAACAGATATGTACTGAGGTTATGAAATATATTTGGAAAAAAGTGAGAAAAAGAGGATATAAGACATTGGAGACTAATAGTACCGGATAATATAGATTATGAGATATCTCTGAGAATAATAGGGGAAAAGACTAGGAAAGGGTGTAGATACTGTAAGTTGCTTGAGTGCACAATTCTTTTGAAAAGAAAGGGAAATAAGTCAAAATTTATTATGGATTTTGGGAGAAGTGATAGATGATGTTAGAAATAAAAAGGCAGAAGCTAAAGTTATGGTAGGAGATGTGAGTAAAGCATTAGACATAATACAATATGATGGGTTGTGGAATATATTGAGATTTCAGTATAAGTGATAAAATAATAAAAGTAATTATGTGAGTGTATGAGAATAATGTAAGGGTGATATTAAATGGATGGTTAAGTAAATAAATTAAAATAGAATGTGAGTTAAGGCAGGGGTGTCCAGCAAGCAGCATTTTATTTTCATTAGTTGTGAATGTGATTGTTAATAAAAGTAATAGATAATTGAAAATAGCAAAATATAAGTAGGTAGAAGGAGCACATATTCCAATAATTCGTACTTATGTAGATGATATAGTTCTGCTTACTAAGAATAAGGAGTGAATGGAGCAGAAAATTAGAAAATTAAATAGGTATTTAAACATGTTTGATTTATATATTGATAAAGATAAAAGCAAGGGAATCGGGTTGATGGGTAATTTAGAAGGTATGCAACTTAATGATAAGGATATAGACATTTTGGGAATAATATTTGAAACATATCTGATGACAGAAAAACAATGGGACAAAATTATACAAAAATTGAGAGAGATATCTATGTTTTGGAAAACTTATAGCAAGCTAAATGTATATCTATCCTTTTGGGTAAAATGGACTATTTAGTAAGTATATATATATATATATATATGTATATATATATATATATATATATATATATATATATATATATATATATATGAGTCTACTATGGTTGATTGAAAACTCACTTGACTGAAAATGAAATTACTAAGACCACTTCACTAAAAGCTCTTATGAACTCACATAAACTTTGTAGATTCCCTAGAAAGAGTTAAATATCACATCCCCCAACTCCTTTCTTCAGGATTCTGCATGTCAGGATATTGTAGGCTGCAATGATATAGGCACTGCTGAGAAATGCAAACCATTGTTTATCCTTTTCCTGCACTGCATCTTTTCTTTGTATCACCTGTTAGGAAAGGTATTGGGTACAAAGGAAGCAGATAGGAAAGTATGACTTTGCTGCTGGAAATCAAGCAACCTGTGCATAAGGAGAAGAGACAGGGCTGCTTGCTAGAAATACCCCCTGCAGAAGTGAGGGATGAGCAGCATGAACACCCCATTGCAAGTTCCCCTTTAGGTCTGGAAGCTGGGTGTCCACAAAGATTATAGGGATAAGTAAAAATCCCTAAACCACCCCAATAGCTGTCTAATGATGGCCGCTCCTGGTTGACCCTCAAGCCAGTAATGAGTTACAAATGGACCCATTGGTCAGGAAGGGACAGGTGGTCAACAGGCAGAAAAATGTTATGTTTCTAGAACTGCACACATAATTCCAGATGGATCTTACTAGGTGCCTGTGTAGAAAAATATGAATTTACTTTCCTGGTGGTGTCTTTTCCTTTCTATGTCAGTATTCTGTTTCTTTTGTCTCACTTCTTACTTAACTTTATATAATTTTATAGCAGTGCCCCGAATTTTCTTTCTTTTTTTACTTTTTTGTTATTATTGCTTTCCCCTAAGATTTATATTCCTTCACAGGTTATTGCTTCCAAAATACATTTCTGCACTGAATTTAAAGTGCCATGCTTTAGAAAGTTCCACCTATCTTGCCAAGATCCTTCCAGTCCTTTTCATGTCTCATTGAGTGTTAACAGCACTGTATTTCATTGTGTCATCAGGACAAAGGTATATTTTTCTTCTAGGTAAATCTACAATGTAGTAAAGACAATGAACAGGACTAGATCCTGTACTAATCCCAGTGATACTTCACAGGTAACCATCCTTTCTGAACTCTGCATTTAGGACTATACCCTTTTTTGTGGCCAGTGTATATCACTCTTAAAGGCTGCTTAAGCAAAGTCAAGGGTGTATTAACGGGTTCACTACTAAATATCGAAATTCAACAATCCTGAGACTCTGAAAACAGAGGACCAGAATCTTGAGATTGTGGAATCTCGAACTAAAAAAAAAGTAAAACACAAAACTAACTATACTAATGCTTATTCAGGAGGGCAATACCCCCTGCACCCCCACACCACCTGCAACTTAAATATACCAACTCCGAGATCACATTACAGTGGAGTGAATAGCAAAGTTCCTGTTCCGCACTGTACGGCAATCTCCATTCACTATTTTCTACAAAATCAAGATTCTGGTCATCAGTATTCAGAGACTTGGGATTGTGGAATTTCAATACTAGTAGTGAGCCCTTATGCAGAGTTAACATCTCACAGTTATACTTCAAGTTGTATAACATTAACAGCACTTACAGTATTTTAAAGGAAACAATAGAGAAAAGGCTTAAAAAGGGAATAAAGTAAATAGTTGTAATAATATCTAGGTAGAAGGATGATAGTGGTGGTAAGGATAGTAAAGTGTAGGTAAACAGAGGATAGGAGAGAAATAAAATGAACATTTGTGTGGTTTTGCAGAAGAAAAGAGATGGGAAGAGAAAGGAGCTGATGAAGCAGGATTTCATAGGTACATGGGTAAGTACTAGTTTAATGGCCATGATGGGCCTTTTTAAGCCTAGCCATATAATCCCATTTGGAGATGGCCCCCAAACATTTATCTGAATTTTATTTGTTGCTCCCCATTAGTGCAGAATCATACTTTGATGTAGGTAAGTTCTACAATATGTATCTGTACGTATTTAAAGGTGGGCCTTGCAGCATGTAGGGCATTTAGGAGCTGCCTCTGTCCAGTAGCAACATAGGATCCAGTCTGAGAGTAGGTTTCCTGTTTTCCTTCCATTGTCTAAACTGCATTTAAATACAGTCAACAATGAACTTTGTTTCATATGAATGGAAAGCTTGTTCCAAAGAAGGAGTATTCTCTGAAGAATGTACCTGGCCATCCATACAGCTTGGTTAATGTTGCAGAAGAGGTTTATGTCACTGGATCAGCCTTCTCCTGATACTACTTGTCTTGTGGGTGAGCAGCATATCTAGTACCATTGGCTCAGACAATGGTTCATAGGCCAGGCAGTGATTGCATACCAGCAATCTGTAAGGGAAGACAACAGTAAATTGACAGGGTTTGAGGAAGCATGATGCTTGTGCTTCAGGATTTATATTTCTTTGTAAGGCACCTCTGTGGGAAGACAACAGTAATGTGACTGGGTTTGAGGAAGCATGATTCTTGTGCTTCAGGATTTATATTTCTTTGTAAGGCACCTCTGTGGGAAGACAACAGTAATATGATGGGGTTTGAGGAAGCATGATTCTTGTGCTTCAGGATTTATATTTCTTTGTAAGGCACCTCTGTGGGAAGACAACAGTAATGTAACGGGGTTTGAGGAAGCATGATTCATGTGCTTCAGGATTTATATTTCTTTGTAAGGCACCTCTGTTGACATTCCAACTGTTGCATGTGCCTAGTGAGATACATACCAAAGAGGATGTTATACTGAATGATGGCTCTGATGAAGGCAGACTACATTGGGACAGTAACATCTCTGTATTTGGATACCATACCCTTACATATGAGTTGCACAATGTAGAAAGACTGCTTGACAACAGTAGACACATGATTGTCAAAGGCTAGGCCCCTGTCTGTATGTATTCCCAAGTCTCTAACCACTGTCTCTACTCTTAGGGGTGTATTGTCAGTTAGAGTGACCAAAGGCTGCTCATTTCACATGTTTTTTTCATTGACTAAATTGTCTCTTGAGTGATACTTAAATACACAGTGAATTGCTGGGCCTTTATCTTTTCTAAAAAGATTTTAAGCTTGTATAAACTAAAGAACTGCTGGCAATTCCCTGTTCAGTGAGGAAAGTAAACTATATTTTCTCATCTGTGAGTAAAAAAGCTGCTTTCTATTTTATTTATTTATTTTATTTATTTATTTATTTCAGTTTGATGACCAGGGAAGTCCACTGGGCCAAGAAGAGCCCATTTTCAGTGGAGTCCCGGGGAGAAAATCTCCAGTTAACAATAACAATAACAAATAACAATAACAGTGACAAACTGGCATATTAAGCAATGTTATATAACATGTGATGATAGTACAGTTAACTAAAAGAAGAGATAACATTTATAAACAGAGTAACAGTAGTATGTGCTGAGAGTACAATCAACAAACAAGAAAAGATAACATTTATATACAGTGTAGCAGTAGTATGTGCTGAGAGTACAATCAACAAACAAGAAGGATAACATTTATATACAGAGTACCAGTAGTATGTGCTGAGAGTACAATCAACAAACAAGGAAAGATAACATTTATATGCAGTGCAGCAGTAGTATGTGCTGAGAGTACAATCAACAAACAAGAAAGATAACATTTATATACAGAGTAGCAGTAGTATGTGCTGAGAGTACAATCAACAAACAGGAAGAGATAACATTTATATACAGAGTAACAGTAATATGTGCTGAGAGTACAATCAACAAACAAGAAAATATAACATTTATATACAGAGTAGCAGTAGTATGTGCTGAGAGTACAATCAACAAACAAGAAGGATAACATTTATATACAGAGTAGCAGTAGTATGTGCTGAGAGTACAATCAACAAACAAGAAGAGATAGCATTTGTATAGAGAGTAGCAGTAGTATGTGCTGAGAGTACATGCAACAAACAGGAAGAGATAACATTTATACACAGTGTAGCAGTAGTATGTGCTGAGAGTACAATCAACAAACAAGAAGGATAACATTTATATACAGAGCAGCAGTAGTATGTGCTGAGAGTACAATCAACAAACAAGAAAAGATAACGTTTATATGCAGTGTAGCAGTAGTATGTGCTGAGAGTACAATCAACAAACAAGAAAGATAACATTTATATACAGAGTAGCAGTAGTATGTGCTGAGAGTACAATCAACAAACAGGGAGAGATAACATTTATATACAGAGTAACAGTAGTATGTGCTGAGAGTACAATCAACAAACAAGAAAAGATAACATTTATATACAGAGTAGCAGTAGTATGTGCTGAGACTACAATCAACAAACAAGAAGGATAACATTTATATACAGAGTAGCAGTAGTATGTGCTGAGAGTACAATCAACAAACAAGAAGAGATAGCATTTGTATACAGAGTAGCAGTAGTATGTGCTGAGAGTACATGCAACAAACAGGAAGAGATAACATTTATATACAGTGTAGCAGTAGTATGTGCTGAGAGTACAATCAACAAACAAGAAGGATAACATTTATATACAGAGTAGCAGTAGTATGTGCTGAACGTACAATCAACAAACAAGAAAAGATAACATTTATATACAGAGTAGCAGTAGTATGTGCTGAGAGTAAAATCAACAAACAGGAAAGATGACATTTATATACAGAGTAGCAGTAGTATGTGCTGAGAGTACACTCAACAAACAGGAAGAGATAACATTTATATACAGAGTAACAGTAGTATGTGCTGAAAGTACAATCAACAAACAAGAAAAGATAACATTTATATACAGAGTAGCAGTAGTATGTGCTGAGAGAACAATCAACAAACAAGAAGGATAACATTTATATACAGGGTAGCAGTAGTATGTGCTGAACGCACAATCAACAAACAAGAAAAGATAACATTTATATACAGAGTAGCAGTAGTATGTGTTGAGAGTACAATCAACAAACAAGAAAATATAACATTTATATACAGAGTAGCAGTAGTATGTGCTGAGAGTACAATCAACAAACAAGAAGGATAACATTTATATACAGAATAGAAGTAGTATGTGCTGAGAGTACAATCAACAAACAAGAAAAGATAACATTTATATACAGTGTAGCAGTAGTATGTGCTGAGAGTACAATCAGCAAACAAGAAGGATAACATTTATATACAGAGTAGCAGTACTATGTGCTGAGAGTACAACCAACAAACAAGAAGGATAACATTTATATACAGAGTAGCAGTAGTATATGCTGAGAGTACAATCAACAAACAAGAAGAGATAACATTTGTATACAGAGTAGCAGTAGCATGTGCTGAGAGTACAATCAACAAACAAGAAGAGATAACATTTGTATACAGAGTAGCAGTAGCATGTGCTGAGAGTACAATCAGTAAACAATAAGAGATAACATTTGTATACAGAGTAGCAGTAGCATGTGCTGAGAGTACAATCAACAAACAAGAAGAGATAACATTTGTATACAGTGTAGTAGTAGTATGTGTTGAGAGTACAATCAACCAACAAGAAGGATAACATTTATATACAGAGTAGCAGTAGTATGTGCTGAGAGTCCAATCAACAAACAAGAAGGATAACATTTATATACAGAGTAGCAGTAGTATGTGCTGAATGTACAATCAACAAACAAGAAGAGATAACATTTGTATACAGAGTAGCAGTACTATGTGCTTGGAGTACAATCAATAAACAAGAAGGATAACATTTGTATACAGAGTAGCAGTAGCATGTGCTGAGAGTACAATCAGCAAACAATAAGAGATAACATTTGTATACAGAGTAGCAGTAGCATGTGCTGAGAGTACAATCAACAAACAAGAAGAGATAACATTTGTATACAGAGTAGCAGTAGTATGTGCTGAGAGTAAAATCAACAAACAAGAAGGATAACATTTATATACAGAGTAGCAGTAGTATGTACTGAGAGTACAATCAACCCACAGGAAGAGATAACATTTGTATACAGAGTAGCAGTAGCATGTGCTGAGAGTACAATCAACAAACAAGAAGAGATAACATTTGTATACAGAGTAGCAGTAGCATGTGCTGAGGGTACAATCAACAAACAAGAAGGATAACATTTATATACAGAGTAGCAGTAGTATGTGTTGAGAGTACAATCAACAAACAAGAAAAGATAACATTTATATACAGTGTAGCAGTAGTATGTGCTGAGAGTACATTCAACTAACAAGAAGGATAACATTTATATACAGAGTAGCAGTAGTATGTGCTGAGAGTACAATCAACAAACAAGAAGAGATAACATTTGTATACAGAGTAGCAGTAGCATGTGCTGAGAGTACAATCAACAAACAAGAAGGATAACATTTATATACAGAGTAGCAGTAGTATGTGCTGAGAGTACAATCAACAAACAGGAAGAGATAACATTTATATATAGTGTAGCAGTAGTATGTGCTGAGAGTACAATCAACAAACAAGAAGGATAACACTTATATACAGAGTAGCAGTAGTATGTGCTGAGCGTACAATCAACAAACAAGAAGGATAACATTTATATACAGAGTAGCAGTAGTATGTGCTGAGAGTACAATCAACAAACAAAAAAAGATAACATTTATATACAAAGTAGCAGTAGTATGTGCTGAGAGTACAATCAACAAACAAGAAAAGATAACATTTGTAAACAGAAGAGCTGCAGTGGCAATGGATATTCATTCGATAATCAGACTAGGTCTTAGTAAAACATTTACAGAAATGTGATTTTTTTTGCATTTACAAAAATAACAAAGGATGCAGAAAGAGCATTACTAATGCTTATCAGGTAGAGGAAGTATTGTTTGGTGATGGTGTAAGCACGTAAGAAGACTTGCTTTTGGATGCAGATTGGCTATGGTGACAGTATGCAGTTATCCATGTAAGGGAAATAGTATAAACATTCAAGGTATTCTTTACAGAATACATTGCAGACATAGGAATTACAATATTACTAAAAATATAAATATGTCTCAGAAGTAACGAAAACGGGGTAGAAGAGCACTCAACCAGTGATACGCAGAATTGAGGAGTTGTATGTAGGTGTTGAAAGGGAGAGACTGTAATTGCTGAGAAAAAGAAAAGATGAGTGTGGAGGAGCTTATGTAGGGGAGGAGCAGGGGCATATCCATTTAGATAACAGGTAGGAGTGTAGGACAGATTTGGTCAGTGTAGTTTGGAGTGTTACGATGGGAAAGGGCAGTGAGTTCCATCATTTGGTTAGGGAGTATGATTGCAGAAGGTGGCCAGGGGGCCATGAAGGTTTGTGGATTTGGATTAGGTTTTGGTTTTCTGATCAAAGTGAGCGGTTTGTTATATAGGGGTTAAAGTGGTGGAGAGAGTGGGACAGCTAGATGACTTGAAGATGAGCATATGGGCTGTAGTGAGTTTGAGGAGGTTTAGGTAGTTCTAGCCATTCTAGCGATTGTATGGAGAGGCAGTGATGGGAAGAATTTTTGAGTTGGTGGTGAGTTTGCTGATTTTATTGTAGGAAGATTCTAATTTGGATTGTAAGCCAAGTTGCGGGTTAGTGAACAGGGGGCACCATATATGAGGGTGCGGCGAAGGTAGGAGGAGGCTAAGTTTTTTCTTGTGGAGGGCATGAGGTAGCAACTGTGTCTGTATAGAAGTCCTATTTTTTGGTGGGTATTTTTTATGGCTGTTTGAATATGGATGTTGAACTTTAGATGGTCATCAATGGTGACACCAAGCAGCTTAATGTGGGATACAATTTCAATGGGGGTGTTATTTTGGCTTAGGTTCATAGGTTCATAGGTTCATACTAGGCTATCTGCCCTAGGGCATTTATAAGCCTAGCCAGAATGTGTTTGGCTTTCGCCACCCATTTTAAATTTATTTTGCTATGCCCTTTTTTGAGGTTAGTATACTGTGCCTCTGTCTAACAGTGACACAGAAGTGATAACCGGGGTAAACCTACGATCTCCCATCCACTCATCAAGATTCCTCTTGAAGAGAGTCAATGAGGGACTCTGCCTTACCTGGACTGGGATTTTATTCCAGAGTGAAGGGAGCCTCTGGGTTATGAATCTGTCCCTCCAGCATGTCCTATTTATTTCAGTGCTGAGGTTCAAGTCTCTCGAGCGCATAGCTCGATGGGATTTGGATTTTCTGAGGTGCAGCATGTCCATTAATTCCGGGTTGGACATGGCTTTATACGTCAGGCACAGATCGCCTCTGAACAGGCGGTATGCCACTGAGTAGAGCTGGAGTTTCTTTAACCGGGCAGCATATGGCATCTGTTTGAGCACTTTGATCCTCTTGGTGAGGTACTTTTGGGGTCTTTCCAGTTGCTGCAGGTGTCTGGTAAGGTACATCCCAAAAGGGGCATTGTACTCAATTATGGCCCTGATGAGGGATGAGTAAAGAGGCACGATGACATCCCCTGATCTAGATGTGAATTTCTTCATGATTAGGTGGGCTATATAAAATGTTTTTCTAACCACTTTGGCCACGTGGTTGTCAAATGAGAGACTGCTATCAACTTGGGTCCCCAGGTCCCTAATTACTTCTTCTGTACTTAATGGATTACCACCTATGTGGTAATTTGTGGGCACTTTGTTTTTGCCAAAGGGGATGACTATACACTTTTTGGCATTTAGCTTGAGGCCATGGCTCTGGCACCAGTTGTCTGTTTCTATGAGGCCCTTTTGGAGGATGCTTGTGTCGGCTGGAGCGTCGATTATGGCGCCCAGTTTGCAGTCATCTGCGAACTTGGTCAGCCACAGTCCTTCCATGTTGGCCTGTACCTCCGAGAAATATATACCGAACAAGAGAGGTCCCAGGACTGAGCCTTTTGGGACACCACTTGTAACTGGTTTGGAGTCTGACATGGCTCCAGCAATTCTAACCATGTGGGTTCTGTCCTTGAGCCAGTTTGCAATCCATCTAGTGACATAGGGGGTTATATTTAACCTGGTGAGCTTATCTATAATGCCCGAGTGGGGTACTGTATTGAAGGCTTTTGCGAGGTCCAGGTAGGCTGTGTGGACCACCTTCCCCTCGTCAATGGCCTTGGTGACTGTTTCAAAGAAATCGACCAGGTTTAAGAGGCAGGGTCTGCCCTTAAGAAAGCTGAACTGAGTAGGATCCAGTATCTGTAGGTCCCCAATATCTTTATTTATGAGGTCCATGATGATCCTTTCCATAGCTTTGCAGACCAAGCTAGTCAGGCTTATGGGGTGATAGTTTCCAGGATCCTTGAGGCACCACCTTTATGGAGAGGGACCACTGTTGCTGTACGCCACTCTTTGGGCATTTATCCTGTAGTAAGGCTGAGATTGAACAGTAGTTTTATGTTTGGGTTTAGCTCTTCTTGGAGTTCATGTAGGATGCAGCTCGGGACACTGTCTGGTCCCATTGATGCTGTGTTTTTTGCTTTGGAGAGGGTGGCTCTTACCTGAGCATCTGAGATGACAGGGGGGCAGCACTCTGCTGCGATAGATATTTGCCCTTTTGGTGGGGAGGGGGGGAGAAGTTTGCGCTGAACCTGTCAGCTAGGATGTTGGCAATGTCTGTGGGTTCGGTGTATTTTTTGTCATTTTGGACTAATTCTGAGCATATCTGGGAATTACCACCCAGGTTCCTAACATAACTAAAGAAAGCCTTGTGATTATCCTTAGTGTCCTGTGCAATTTTTCTCTCGAAGCTGGCCTTAGACAATTTTATGTGTGCCCGTAGTTTTTTGCTAATACTGATCAGTGATGCTTTCCCTTTTTGGGATTTTGCTCTATCATTTAGTAGCTTCCTCCTTCTATTGTATAGTTTGTTTATGGCTGGGGTCCTCCAGACAGGACGTCTTCCTTTGGAGGATTGGGTCTTGGTTTTATTTGGGATCGCATGATCCATGCATTCCTGAAGGTGCTCATAGAATTCATTTATAAAGGATTCTGCGGTCTGGGCCGTATTTTCCACAGGCCCAGGGGCTTTGAAGGATTCCACCTCAGTTTTGAGGAGTGTGAAATTTGCTTTTGAGAAGTTTTTCACTGTGGTTTTCTGGGCAGGGGGTGGAGTCGGGATGTGAATATCCAGTGAGATTAGCTTATGGCCTGATCTTACCAGTGAGGGATACACTTCTGGTCTGTAGCATAGAGTCCCCATGTTGGTGATGATCAGGTCCAGTATGTTTTCCCCTCTTGTGGGAGTGGTAACAAGTTGTTCCATAGCATTTGAGTTTATAAATTCTAGGAACCTTTGGGCTAGGGTGTTGGAGCTAGAGTAATGCTCTCAGTCTATGTTTGGGTAGTTGAAGTCGCCCAATATAATGGTGTTTGGAGAGACCTTCATATTTTCCAGTGTTCTCAGGAAGGCCGAGTGGGGTTCCTGGGTTTGGGAGGGTGGTCTGTAGCAGGCTATAAACTGGAAGGCAGTTTTACCAACTGTTAGTTGCACATGGATAGTCTCTGATGCTTCGTGCTTTGCCACCAACCTGGAGGTGTGGGTATCTTTGATGAATATTGATATTCCCCCTCCTTTTGTGGTTCGGTCCAAGTTTTGGGGCCGAAAAGCATGGTATGAGGTATAACCTGGTAGTGCTGGGGTGCTCACGGGAGCTCTGAACCAGGTTTCTGTTACTGCACAGATATCGATGTTCTCCATGCTAAGGAGAGTTTTGAGTGCGTGCATCTTGAGGTTTAGACTTCTGGCATTGAGTAGCATTACTCTTAGTTTCTTATCCCTTGTGATACCTATGGAGGTGGGTTTGTCTTTTGAGCCTTGCCTAAAAAAGGCACTATGGGGGTAGCAAGAGCCTTTGCCAATATCCGAAAGCCCAGGGGTGACAAGTGCAAGCCGTCCCTAGTGAAGCATCGTGGCTTGTCGAGCATATCATCCCAAGCTGACAGGCATTGGTCCCCCTTTGAATGACACCAGTACTTAAGCCAATTGTTGAAATTGATCATCTTGTCTTCATATTGTGGCATCATTCTTGGTGAGGGTAAGATGCTACTCAAGGTCAGGGTCATACCGGCCTGGGCTACATGCACAGAGAGCTCCTTTATGTCTCTTTTCATGTAGTCCAGGGAGGTACGTCTCAGGTCATTCACACCAGCATGGACAATGGCTGAGTCATATTTGTACTTGCCTTGGAGTGACCTGAGTGCTTGTGTTATGTGGCGGATCCTAGCGCCCGACAGGCTGCTCACCGTGACCCTCTCCTTGTTCAGCCTGGTGAATGGGCCGTCAGTGTGCCTGACAATAGAGTCACCTATTACAAGTGTATCAGGTGTGTTGTTTAGTCTTAAGGGCTGTAACTGTTTGGCACACTGGCTTTGTGAGATATGTGTTGCACGTGTTTTGTTTTGGGGTAGCGGCTGCTTGGGTGTCTGCTTTGGAGGTCTCTGCTGCTTCAACAGATCTTTATTTAGAGCCTCCGAGTATGTTTTTGTGTGATTATGTGTTTGGTTTGCTGTTGTGGTAGGTCTATGTGAGACTGGAATTGTAGTAAGTGTGGTTTCCTTCTCCTTCTGACTGGTTATGCCAGTACTGAGTTGAGAGAGCTTAGTCTCCAGTTTGGCTGTATGGTTGCATCTCTCACATGTGTTGGAATTTGTTGGGAGGAGGAGAGGGTTGTCTGTGTACATGAGGCAGTTGTAACATTGCCTCAAGATTCCCAGATTCGCCAGCTGGTCCGGAGAGGAGATTGACAACTGACCTTTGGACATGCTAGAATAATATTGGGAATTCCTTATCCTGGTTCTCTAGCTACCTCTACAAAAGGCAGTAGGCTGTAAAATGGAAATCTTCTACCTCCTCCTTCTTACACACCCCCGCTGGCGTTCCCCAATATCTCTCTAATCCAGTATGAAGATGATATTCATGCTCAACTAATGTTTTAGTAAAAGCAGAAACTTGGATGCATAACAACCATCTCACCCTAAACGCAAACAAAACTATACTAATGATCTTTACTCCCTCTAGAATCTCCTCCTTTTGTAATTCTTCCTTCATTATCCTAACCATGTTGAGTGGGGGGAAGGAGATTATTGTGTATTAAATATGACATTAGTTGAGCATGAATATCATCTTCATACTGGATTAGAGAGATATTGGGATGGTGTGGTGAACGTTATTGATAAATATGTTAAAGAGTAGGGGGTCTAGAACAGAGCCTTGGGGAATGCCAGCGGTGGTGTGTAAGAAGGAGGAGGTAGAAGATTTCCATTTTACAGCCTGCTGTCTTTTGGAGAGGTAGCTAGAGAACCAGGATATGATAGAAGGAGATAGGTTGAGAGATGAGAGTTGGGATAGGAGAATAGGGTAGGAGATGGTGTCAAAAGTTTTGGATAGGTCTAGGAACAGGCTAGAAATGAGTTTGACAGAGTCATGAGCATGGTTGATGGATTTGAGGAAGGGGAAAAGAGCAGTGATGGTACTGTGTCCAGGAGAGAAACCATGTTGGGTGGGGGAAAGGAGATTATTGTGTATTAAATATGACATTAGTTGAGCATGAATACACTTTTCTAGGATTTTTGAGAGTGGGGAAAGGATGGCAATGGGCCTGAAATTGGTGGTGTCATAGTGTTTATCTCCCTTGGGGAGAGGAATGATGAAAGCATGTTTCCAAATGAAGGGACATAGGATTCTTGGATGGATCTATTTATTAATATGGAGATAGGCAGGGCTATGCTGTCAACTGATAATATGAGGAAGAGGGGGTAAATTGTCAGGTGCAGTACAGCATGGTTTTAGCTGGAGGAGAAGTTTTTTGATAGTGCTTGTGGGAACAGGGTTGAGCTTGAAGGTGGGGGATTGTTGTGTGTTGTGAGTAGGGTGGAAGTGGGGTGGGGGATGAACTTGGAGGGGGATGTGGGAAGGTGGTGGTTAGTTTAGCTATACATTCCACAAAGAAGGAGTTAAATGCTATAGCTATTTCTAGGTTGGTGAGGTCAGGGTTAGGGCAAGGATAATCCTTGTTGCCAGGATGAAGATGAAAGGAGATAGTTTCCCAGAATTTATTTGGGTTTCTAGAGTGCTCAGATTGGAGCTTGGTGTTGCATGATTTGCGGCCTCTAGTTATTAGTTTTTTACAGTATTGCGAAGTTGTTTGAATTCAAGTAGGGTGTTTGGTAGTTTATTGTTGTGGAATTGTTTCCACTTTCTGTCTCTTAGGAGCATGGTTTGTTTGGTTTCTTTTGATATCCAGGGGGAAATTTTGGCCTTGACCAGTTTGGTTCTGAGAGGAGTATGGCTGTTGAGGAGCTTTAGAAAGGTTTTGTTAAAGTAACAGATTGCATTGTTGAGGGGCAGGGTTTTTAGGGGGTCCAGTTGATTAGTTTTAGGCAGTCCTTGAATATTTGTGGATTGTGGATTGCAGATTTACCTCTTCCATTTTGTTTTCTGTTTTAAGAGATCTGTTTGGCCTGGTGTTTTTGGTCTATGTGAGAGGTATATGCTTAAATTTTCTAGGCTACACATTTTAGATGTTTTTTTTTTCTATTGGTTAAACTGTCTCTTGAGTGGTACTTAAATACACAGTGAATTTCTGGGTCTTTGTATTTTCTAAAACTATTTCAAGTCTGCATAAACTAAAGCACTGCTGGTGATTCCCTACTAGTGTTTTTCTACCCACCGTCTAATTTGTTGATCTGATTTTTGCTTTTTAAACATGGTGATTTTAAGCTGCTCACCCCTAGTATAAATTGAGCTTAATATGCTCCTCCCTTTCTGCACTGTTGTTGATGTCTTGAATTATTTATTCACCTTTCCTTGTGCTTATATTGAAAAAGTGCATTTTGCCTCATCTTTATCAATTCTACTAATTTACTTGCTCTGAATTCATTATCTAGCAAGCTTTTGGATAAAGTAGTGTAGTTTTACACTGTAGCAAACACTTGTTTTTACATCACTTTACACCACGTCATTGGATTTTCCATCTAGTGCACTGGGAGGTAGACTGGTCTGTTTAGGTTGGAGAAACACTTCAGATTTCTGCACGTTGGTTTATTGGCTGGAGGGCTTATTAATCAGCTTAGCTTGTTTTTATTGCCTTTATAAATTCTGTAGAAGTTTTTGTTGACTCATTTATACAAAGTGAAGTACTTTTATTGAATAATCAAACTTGTATAATAATTTTTATAATAAACTAAATAGTTTTACTATAAGCTTTTATAATACATTTTATAATAAGTATACTGCTTTATCAGTATCTTTACATTTATTTGTTGTAGCATTTCATATATTTTAATTTTGTTTGTGTTAGCATTTCACTCTGGACTCCTTTACTGTGCTTTTACATTACAAGGACTGGGATTATTCATCTAGTGGCAGTAGGTGTCTACCTGGTCTTTCTGAGCTGTGAGCACACAAAAGGGCTGCAAATATTTTTTGCACTTCTCTTATAACTGTGACTATACGTTATCAGTGTCAATAAAATTGTACTGTCTGCTGTTACTTTAAGTAGTTAATTGCACCGTATTACATAGTATCTGTTAGCTATAGGACTGTTGTAAGTAGTTTGTGTGGTCCTGTTACACTTGGGCTCTAAACCAGGTATTCCACATTAAAAATGTGTTTTTCTGTGTCCTTGTGGAAGAATTGTGGTGATCTAAATGGTCTGACTTGGGGATTGCTTGTAGAAGGCTTATTATGTGCTTTCCTGATTGGTAGTTCATAGGTTCATAGCTTCATGGGTTCATGATTGGTAGTTAGCTTAAAACTTGTTTCTCTTTGCTTATATTTAAGCCTTGCATTTGTGCAGTGCTGCTCTTTCAGCAGAGGCAATTAGCAGTACCCTGTACAGATGTAAAAGCCTAGAAGCTCAGTTTTTCCCTGAGCAGCTGTCAGTGAAACTCTTCCAAGCTTTTCTGCTGCTGTAGGAGCAACTCAGTTATGAACTGAGTACTGTTGTCTTATTGATCATCTTTAGCCTACAAAAAGTATTGTTCCTCTTATAGTGTTGACACTACCAGTACAGTCTGTTAAATTAACCCATTCTCTTCCCTAATAAAACTTATGTTAAGAGCCTTGCATCATCTGTCTGGCCAGCCTGATAGACATGGGCATCCTGAGGCAATGTAGTAATTGTTTCATGTATTATGTGAGAGATATATTGTAGTTACAGTATGAAATTGGAGGCAAGACTTTCACATAAGGATAAACTGAAAGCAAAACAGGTTGTCAGCACACACCTCCCACACTAAACAAGGACATGGTACATAAACTGACATATGCAGAGGTACTCACTGGTAACTTACCAAAAGATCAGAGGCCTCCCAAATGGGAAACCACTTACATATATAACAATGCAAAAAAAGCAACCACAACAGATAATAGCACACATATCAGTGTGTCAACAAATAAGACCATAAGGCATAACACCACAAAACCTAATGTATTGGTCATGGGTGCCTCCATTGTGAGACACACAGATGTCCCCTTCACCAGGCTGGATAAGGAGCAGGTTACAATTAGCTGCCTGTCAGGTGCCAGGATCCATCAAGTCACTCAAGCACTCAAGTCACTCAACCACAAGTACAGGTATGACTCCATCATAGTCCATGAGGGGGTGAATGACAGTACCGGTATGACTCCATCATAGTCCATGTGGGTATGAATGACTTGAGATGTACCTCACTGGACTATATGAAGAGAGACATGACTGAGCTTTTAGATTATTTGTCACAGGCAGGTATAAGCCTAGCCTTAAGCAGCATTCTACCTTTCCAAGCATGATGCCACAATACAAACAAAATATGATTGACTTTAACAATTGGATTAGCTGGTGGTATCAGTCCAAGGAAACCACTATCTGTCAGCCTTGGAAGACATGGTCAACAGTCCATTCTGCTTTGTCAAAGATGGTCCTCTAGGCTTTTAGATACTGGCAAAGGCATTATTCACCCCTATTGTGCCTTTTTTAGGCAGTGCCAAAATAACCAACCTCCCAAAATAACAAAATCCTCTCTAGATAAACTTAGGGCACTGCTGCTTAATGCTAAGCATCTAAACAAGAAACTGCACTCCCTGAAAGCAGTCCTTACTTTGGAAGAGGCTGACCTCTGTGCAGTCACTTAGATATAATTCAAAGGCACAGAAAGCACCCCAACCATGCAGGGCTACGATGCCTTTTGTACATTAAGACCACAAACTGAGCATGAAAGAACCAAAGGAGGAGGTATAGCCATCTTCATTAAGGATCATAGGAGATTACTAGGTTGTCGACCCAGAGGTCATTTTAAGCCTAGCTGTTTCAACCCAATGTAATACTGTAGAGATACTCATCGATACTCAATGATGCATTTAGTGATGACTGCCCACATCTAGGAGGGTGGTGGGCACTATCCCTGGTAAGAATTTATGGTGCCCCATCCACTCATCCAGTTCCTCTTGAATAGTGTCATAGAGGTGCTCTGTTTTACATGAATTAGTAGCCTGTTCCAAAGATGAGGCAGTCACCAGGAGATAAATCTGTCCCTCCAGCATGTCTTATTTAAGTTGCAGGCCATATTTAAGTTCTTGGAACAGGTAGCCATAGACCCGTTTGATTTATGGATGTGCAGTAAGTTCATTCGGTTTGAGTCTTAGGTTGCTCTGTAGGCCAGGCATAAGTCTCCCCTAAGAAGTCTATATGACAACGAGTATAGTGACAGCAATTTTAGTCAGTCCATGTAAGGCACATGCCTGAGCCCCTTAATCTTCTTTGTTAGAAACCTCTGAGATCTCTCTAATTGCTGTAGATGCTTAGTATGGTACATACCAAATGGGGCATTATACTCAATTATGGGCTTGATAAGTGCTGAGTAAAGGAGAGGTGGGTTATAACTGCTTTGGTTTTCAAGGTAATGCCTTTACTAATCAAGTGAGCTACATGGAAAGTTTTCCTTACAATGGTAGACACGTGGTGGTCAAAGTTAATGGCGTGGTCAACCTATGATCCCAGGTCCCTTACCACTTCATGAGTACTTAGGGTACTGATATTGATTTGATAGTATAAAGGGACATTGTTTGTGCCAAAGGGAATGATGACACATTTCTTTGCATTCAGTTTGAGACTGTGACTAAAACACCAGTCGCTAGTCTGTGTGAGACCATCCTGGAGTATACTGACATCATTTGGGGATTCAGTGATTGCACCTAGGTTGCAGTCATCTGCAAACTTGGTCTGCCACAACCCTTTAGTTTTGACATGAACTTCTGAGAAGTATATACCAAACCGTAAGGGGGCCCAGCACTGACCCCCATGGCACCCCACTGGTAACAAGTCTGCTGGTTGATGTGGAGTCAACCACTTTGATAGTGTGTGTCCAGTTTGTAAGCCAGTTGGCAACTCATCTTACATTGAAGGGGTTTATATTCAGTTTGCTAAGTGTATCAGTCATGCCTGAATGTGGGATTGTGTCGCAAGCCTGTGCCAAGTTCAGGTATGCTGTGTGCACAGATTTGTCCTCGTATATCCTTGGTTCTGCTTTCCAAGGACTCCACTAGATTTAACAGGCAAGATCAGCCCTTCACAAAGCAGAATTGTGTAGAGTCCAGGGTTTGGAGGTCACCTATATCTTTATTTATAAGGTCCATAATGATACATTCCATGGCTTTACAGATGAGGCTGGTCAGGCTTATGGGTCTGTAATTCCTCAGGTCTGTTGCTAGACCACCTTTGTGGAGGGGAATAACTGTAGCTGTTCTCTATTCCACATGAAAAAAACCCTTTGATTAGGTTATGATTGAAAAGGGTTACTTAGTGGTGATGCTAGTTCATGTTTTAGCTTGTTTAGAAGTCAGCCTGGGGTGTCATCTGGTCCCACTGAGCCTGTGCTCTTTGCCTAGGACAGGGCTTTGAGGACCTGCTCTTCAGATATGTAAGGTTGAGGGGGAGTTTGGGGAAGAGTTTGTTGTAAGTTAGGAGGGGATAAGGGAGTGAAATCTTCACCAAACCTATCCTCCAGCAGTTTTGCTATCTCTGTGGGCTCAGTGTGTCATACCATTGGCCACCACTTCTGCACATGCTGGTTATGTGCATAGCCGTAAAAGGCCTTATGGTTAACTTTGGCAGTTCTTGATAGGTTTCTCTCAAAGGAGCTTTTGGATGATTTGACAAGTTGCCTTATTTGCCTGTTAAGGCTGAAGAGGGTGCTTTTCAATTGTTGGGTCTTTGTCTTTGTTTTCTTGGACAGCAGCTTTTTGCATTTATTGTAGAGTTTCTTGATGCTGGAAGTTCACCATGGCAGCTTGATTTTACTTGGGGATCTGGCTTTGCTTCTGTTTGGTACAGCCAAGTTATACACTTATGCAAGTAATTGTCTAGGGCTTGAGTGTAAGCTTTGGCATAGTTATCACTTTCAGCTTGGGGTGGGGTTTGGAATGCGTTTATACCTTCATATAGGAGGGTATAGTTTGACTTGGTTCATAGGTTCATAGGTTCATAGGTAAGTACTAGGCTAACTGCCCTTCTGGGCTATTTTAAACCTAGCCATTTGCCTCATAGAAGACTCAAACTCTGCACCTTGTGTCTGTATGGTAAACACCTTAACCATTATACCAACCTCCCACCCATGAAGTGTTTTAGTCTGATTTCACCCTTTATGAGTTCTGGTGTTACTGTCAGTTCGAAGGTGACTGATTTGTGGTCAGTTTTAACTAATGAGGGTCCAACAGTTGCAGCAGTCCACCTGTTTGCCATATTGGTGAGGACCAGATCTAGAATGCTTGTTCCCCTTGTCAGGGTATGGACAATTTGCTCCAGGGCATCTGAATTTGCAAAGTCAAAGAACTTTTGTATTAGTGAGTTTGGGCTATAGTAAGTTTCCCAGTTTAAGGTGGGATAATTGAAACCCCCCATAACCAGTGTGTTCAGTAAAAGTTGGATTGTGTTCAGTTTGGTTAAGTAGGTGTTGTGGGTGTCATGACCCATGGAGGGGGATTTATAACTGGCTAGGATTTCAATCGGGGTCTTACCCACTGTAACCTGGACCTGGAGTAACTCTATGGAGTTGTCCAGTCTAACTAGACGTGAGGTGAATTTATCTCTAATATAGATGGAACACCACCTCCTTTGATTTTCACATGTTTCTTTTACAGTCTAAAGGTGTGGAAGATGTTGTAGCCTTGCAGGGCTGGGTACTCTCTGAGACCTTAAACCAGGTTCCTGTGACTGCACAGACCTCTACATCTTCTTGTGATAGAAGTGTTTCCAGGGAGGATAGTTTTTGATTTAAGCTCCTAGCATTTAGGAGCATGACCCTTATTTTGTTCTGACTGTTTAATTTCACATTGGTAATATTAAAGATAAGTACACCTTTAGACTGGTCAAACAGTATGACTCTCTTCAGCTACTCCATGTCCAATTAAGTATAGGCAAAGTCCCCTACCACATCATAGCTAGCTATAGGCCTCCACCATGAAACAGAAAAAGCATACCGCATACCTGGGCTTACTGGAGTCACATGCCACACAACCTAACACCTTAATCATGGGTGATATTAATTATCCTACTATCGACTGGGAAACATACACAACCACAAACATGCTGGCTCAGAGGTTCTTGAATTTTGTCAATGTAAATGATTTGGAACAGCTAGTCAACACACCCACAAGAGGTTCAAATGCCCTGGACATAGTACTCACTAATAAGGGAGAGCATTGCAACGCTCTCCCCCACGTGTGATGTCCTCCTTGGTAAAATCAGGCCATAAATCAGTCTTGTTTGATGTTATTATAAGGCCAGATACCAAATCAAGCTCAAAAAGGCTTAAGAATTTTTCAAAGACAAATTACTTTCTACTAAGTCATGGTTTAAGAAGTTTCAAAGCTCCTTCAAATACAGATAACATGGGCACCTATGCAGAAGTGTACACCAATGCCATGTATAACCACTTAAGCAGTTGTATAGAATCAGCTATTCCTGACTGTATTAAAACCAGGTCTTGCTAAAAAACAAGCCAGTCTGGTGGATCACTAGTATAAATAGACTATACAACAAGAGAAAGAAACAAAAGTCTAAGAACATGAGGGAACTGATGCAGCAGGGGAAGAAATCCCCTTTCTAGCTTAAACAAAAGTCACAAAAGGCCACAAAAATACCTCATGAAGAAGATCCTAGACCTTAAACACGTGTCCTACATGGACAGACTCAAAAACTCCAGCTATTCTTTGTCTCATATCGTCTACTAAGAGGCGATCTCTGCTTGACTTACAAAGCCTTGTCTGACCCAGCTCTTTTAGAAATGCTACATCTAAAGAAATCCCAATCCCTCCACACTGCATGCTCCAGAGACCTCAACCTCATTACCACAATCAACAGAACATGCTGGAGGGACAGGTTCATAACCCAGAGACTGCCCATGCTCTGGAACAGACTTCCCATACATGTCAAGCAGATCACCTCACTGGCCCTCTTCAAGAGAAATCTTGATGAGTGGATGGGAAATAGAAATTTCACTCTGGTGATCACTCCAGTGGCTCTACTTTATAGAGGCACTGGGAACTAATAGTTTCATAGGTTCATAGGTAGGTACTAGGCTATCTGCCCGAGGGCATTTATAAGCCTAGCCAGAGTGTGTCGGCTTTCACTGCCCCATTGATTAATTAACTGATCCTCTGTCAAGCAGAGCCAATGAATTGATCCTAGGAGTGGATTTTCTGTTACCCATCCACTCGTCAAGGTTTCTCTTGAAGAGTGTTAGTGAGGAGCTCTGTGTGATGTAATTTAGAATTTTGCTCCAAAGCATGGGGAGTCTCTGTGACAGGAATCTATCCCTCCAGCAAGTTTTATTTATTGTTGTGGTGAGGTTTATCTCACTAGAGTGCGTGGCTCGCAGTGACTTGGATTTCTTTAGGCGGAGCATGTCCATCAATTCTGAGTTGGACATGGCTTTGTAAGTCAGGCAGAGATCAACTCTGAATAAGTGATATGCCACTGAGTACAGCCGGAGTTTTTTCAGTCGGGCTACATAAGACATATGTTTGAGGCCAGTAATCCTTTTAGTGAGGTACTTTTGTGGTCTTTCCAGCTGTTGGAAGTGTCTTGTGAGGTACATCCCAAATGGGGCATTGTACTCTATGATGAGTCTAATGAGTGACGAGTAGAGGGGCACTATAACCTCTTTATTTCTAGATGCGAACCCTTTAGTAATTAGATGGGCCACAGAGAAGGATTTCCTAACTACTTTGGCAATATGATTATCAAAGGAGAGATTACTATCTACCTAGGTCCCCAGATCTCTTATTACCTCTTCTGTATTAAGGGGACTGCCACCTATGTGGTAATTCATGGGTGTTTTGTTTTTCCCAAATGGGATGACTATGCATTTTTTGGCATTTTAGCTTGAGGCCATGACTTTAACACCAGGTGTCCGTCTCAGTAAGGTCCTTTTGGAGGATGTCCATGTCAGCCAGAGAGTCAATTATGGCTCCCAGTTTCCAGTCATTGGCGAACTTGGTTAGCCATAGTCATCCTGTGTTTGCCTGTACTTTTGAGAAGTATATGTGGAACAGTAGGAGTCCAGGACCGAGGCATGGGGGACACCACTTGTGACTGGTTTAGAGTCGGACCTGGAGCCCGCTATTCTTACCGTGTGAGTTCTGTCTGTAAGCCAGTTGGCAACCCATCTCATGACGTAGGTGTTTATGTTCAGGCTGGTGAGTTTTTCTGTAATACCTGAGTGGGGAATGGTGTCAAAAGCCTTGGCGAGGTCAAGGTAGGCTGTGTGAACCACCTTTCCCTCATCTATGGCCTTGGTAACTGTCTCGAAGAAGTCAACCAGGTTTAGTAGGCATGATCTGCCCTTAACAAAGCCAAACTGGGTCGGGTCAAGTGTTTGGAGGTTCCTATTGCCTTTGTTAATGAGTTCCATGATGATGCTCTCCATAGCCATGCAGACCAGGCTAGTCAGGCTTATGGGGTGATAGTTACCAGGGTAAGTTGTGGCCCCTCTTTTGTGGAGAGGAATAACCGTTGCTGTGTGCCATTCTATGGGCACATAGCCTGTGGAGAGGCTGAGGTTGAACAGCATGTTTAGGTGGGGGGTAGTTCGTTCTATAGTTCGTGCAAGATGCAGCCTGGGACACCATTTGGTCCTACTGACGCTGTGTTTTTGGCTTTTGAAAGGGCTGTTTTCACCTGTGCATCTATGATTTTTGGGACACTACACTTTTCTGATATTGTTGTGGGCCCTTTTGGAGGTGAGAGGGGGGTGAAGTTTGCACTGAATCTATCTGCCAGGATGTTGGCAATATCAGTAGCTTCAGTATATTTTGTGCTATTTTTCACTAGTTCAGTGCATATCTGTGAGTTGCCACTTAGATTCTTAACATAGCTAAAGAAGGCTTTGTGGTTATCTTTTGAATCCTTGGCTATTTTTCTTTCGAAGTTAGCCTTGGATGATTTCATGAGGCATTGATTTAATGACAGGCAGCACAATTCCAAGGCACTTCTATGGACTAGACTTGTAAAAGGCCCCAGGGTCATTAGCCTAGTTTACACCTATGAACAAGCAAATTAAGAGATCTTGTCAAGTCCTCTAAAGCTAATCATGAAGTAAAAATAGCCTCCCCAGCTAAGGATAATCACAAAGCATTTTTTAACTATGTCCAAAATCTAAAACAGAATGCCCAGCTATGCACTGAACTGGTTGTGAGTGATACCACCCATACTCAACTAGATGTAATAGCCAACCTGTTAGCTGACAGATTTGGAGCAAACTTCGCCCCCCACTGTCCCTTCCAGTCTCCCCCCAAAGTATATCTACAATCATTCCTCAGCCTATTATCTCAAGAGTGCATGTAATTTATGTGCTCTCCAAGGCCAAAAACACAGCATTAGTTGGACCAGACAACACCTCAGGTTTTATTTTAAACAACTTAAAACATGACCTAGCAGGCCCACTTGAATCCATGTTTAACCACAGCCTGTGAACTGGCTATGGTCCAGCAGAATGGAGGACAGCAAAAGTAATCCCTCTGCCCAAAGGGGGACCATCAACTAACCCTGGGAATTATAGGCCCATAAGCTTGACTAGCCTCATCTGCAAGGCCATGGAAAGAATCATTATGGACCTTATTAACAAGGACATAGGTAATCTCCAAACTTTGGACCTAACCCAGTTAAGGTTCATTAAAGGTAGATCATGGCTGACTTCTTCAAGAAAGTCGCCAAGGCCTTGGATGAGGGAAAGACAGTGCACCACTTATCTTGACATAGCCAAGGCATTTGACACAATATCCCACTCAGGTATTATAGAGAAACTCTCCCAGTTGGGAATTAACCCTTGCATTACCAGATGGGTAGCCAACTGACTCACTGACAGGACACATACTGTCAAGGTGGGTGACTTCACCTCTAGCAAAAGACCAGTCATCAGTGGTGTACCACAGGCTTCTGTGCTGGCCCCTTATTCCTTCAGAATTTATTTCTCAGAAGTTCAGGCAAACTTTGATGGCCTGTGACTGACCAAGTTCACTGACGACTGCAAATTGGCAGCAATCTTTGAGTCCCCCAATGATGTTAATATACAGCAGACAGGGTTAATGGAGGGAAATTATTGGTGCCAAAGCCAAGAATTAAAGCTAAATGCAAAAAAATGCATAATTATTCCCTTAGGGAAAGCTGACAGCACCCCCCTAAGTGTAGACCCAGTGATACATGATCTGGGTACTTAGGTTGATGGCAATCTGAACTTTGACCACCATGAACCCCACAGTAATAAGGAAATCCTTCTATGTGGCACATCTTATAAGTAAAGGCATCAATTGGATGTTATAATTCCATTATACTCAGTCCTCATCAGACTAATATTTGAGTACAATGCTCCCTTTTCCATGTACCTCACCAGACACCAGAAACTGCATGGTACACAAAACAAGTCTTATGGAGAAAGACTGAAATCCCTGTCACTGTATTCTTCCTCCCACAGATTGCAAAGGGGTGACCTATGCCTGGCTTACAGGGCAATCGCTGACCCAGCCCTGATGGAAATGATACACATTCATAAATCAAACTGCATGAGGTCACTCACTTCAAGGATCTTAACCTAGCTTCTGACATGAACAGGTCATGCTGGAGAGATAGACACATCTCCTAGACATTGCTATTCCTCTGGAACAAGCTTCCAATTCATGTGAAACAGAGCCCCTCCCTGACCCTCTTCAAACGCAACCTCGATCAATGGATGAGTGGCTGCAAATTCACTCCTGGGGTGGTGCCCATGTCCCTCATGGTCAGAAAAAGTCAGTATTAACAACCATAGACCCTTACCTCTGTGAACTTCACTCACCTAACCACCTACAATTATGGCAACTCAGGATAAATATGTCTGGCTTGTAAGGGCTCTAGGACCATAAGTCTAGTAATCTTCTATAAACCTATAGATAGTAGCACAACAGATACTCAAAATGAATAATATAACATTTATTATCACTAACAGGCTACCTGCAGACACTGTCACAACAGTTGAAACAATAGGACAAGAAAAGCCATACAGGTTGTGCATACATGCCAAGATACTGAACTATGCAGACTCTATTGGCCTATGGAAGTAGCTAGAAGCAGAGGAAGACCTGTGCCACTACAAACCAGGGTTATAACTGCTGTAACCATCCTGGTAACAGGCACATTCCAAATACCCATAGGTATCACAACAGGTACATCCCAGACATTGGCCAGTCAAATCCTGCAGCAGTTTCTTGATTGCATACTAGCTCATGTTGACAAATATATAGGTATCCTGAGACCCAGGTCGACTTAAACACTGTATTGTGAGTATTCCATGAGTTTCCATACAGTCTGCTGCATACCAAGAATCCTTTCTGCAGTGGATGACACACCTGGAACAGTATGCAGACCCACTGTGTATGATGAAAATATACACATTAAAAGGCAAGACTACTACACTATCGATTACCAGACAGTATGTGACAATACAGGCCACATTATCAATGCATCTGCTCACAAGCCAGGAGGTAGCCATGATGTGAATATTTGTTATCCTACTACTCCATTGCACTTGTTTTAGACTAAAAACACCCCCGTAAATGCCTGCTAGTTAATGCTGAACATACCATAGGTTCGCAGGTTAACTACCTCATCAATAAAACACCATTAAAAGTTTATTCTCTAGTCAGGATCTGGAAACTCATGTAGATAGTAACCTAGTTTTCAACCATGTGTTCAAGATAGTAAGAAAATCCTTCTGTGTTGCTCAACTTAAAAGCAGGGGCATAGCATCTGGGTCCAGAAAGGTCATTACTGGTAGGAACAAATTGCAAAGTGGTCTCCTTGAAATAAAGGTAAAACAAGCCCCCATCTAACCTCAAAAACTTTAAGAACTTCTCTAAGGTAAATTACCCCTATAAGGGATGGCAAAGCTAGTTTCCAACCTCCCATAAATCCAGAAAACACAGAAACCTATGCAGAGCCATACATACTAATTCTGCACATTGTTGGGTGTTTTCCTTAAGATTGTGGACATAACTGAAAAATGTCTGATGGTTCAATCAACTACATACAGCAGCATATGCCCCGTAATTGGTGACTACACAATTACTAACGTACACAGCAGAGCTTCTTTATTGTCTGGGCACACAGATATGCAGTAATAGACTGTGATAGTCAGAAAATACATAGTATTATGCACAGGCTGTTAAGCAGTGTGACACAAATATATATCTGCAAAAAATTGCCATAAAAGGTACTTATTATATAGAGGTCTAGTTGTGTACTCAAGCATACAATGCACTAACCCACTAACTCTGACTTCTATTCCATACCTCACAACTTACCAGATTTTTGCAGAATGTCCAGATAGTTGCCTCATATTGTTGGTCTGTTACTCATGCAAATTATTGTTACTCCTGAAAATTCTTGAAGATGAATGTCACTAAATAATGTAAACATTTAAGTTACATACTTCATATCCTTCAGAAATACAAGCTAATGCAAAATATGTTATGCTAGCAACTTTTCAAATTTCAAGTTTATAAGAGCAATAAATAAAATATATATCCCTGATTCTGAACCTGTGCCCACTCCCCATTATTAAATAAAATATATATCCCAGACTCTGAACCTGTGCCCCCTCCCCATTATTAAATAAAATATATATCCCTGATTCTGAACCTGTGCCCACTCCCCATTATTAAATAAAATATATCCCTGATTCTGAACCGGTGCCCACTCCCCATTATTAAATAAAATATATGCCTGATTCTGAACCTGTGCCCACTCCCCATTATTAAATAAAATATATCCCTGATTCTGAACCTGTGCCCACTCCCCATTATTAAATAAAATATATCCCTGATTCTGAACCTGTGCCCCCTCCCCTTTATTAAATAAAATATATCCCTGATTCTGAACCTGTGCCCACTCCCCATTATTAAATAAAATATATCCCTGATTCTGAAGCTGTGCCCACTCCCCATTATTAAATAAAATATATCCCTGATTCTGAACCTGTGCCCCCTCCCCATTATTAAATAAAATATATCCCTGATTCTGAAGCTGTGCCCACTCCCCATTATTAAATAAAATATATCCCTGATTCTGAAGCTGTGCCCACTCCCCATTATTAAATAAAATATATCCCTGATTCTGAAGCTGTGCCCACTCCCCATTATTAAATAAAATATATGCCTGATTCTGAACCGGTGCCCACTCCCCATTATTAAATAAAATATATCCCTGATTCTGAACCTGTGCCCTCTCCCCTTTATTAAATAAAATATATCCCTGATTCTGAACCTGTGCCCACTCCCCATTATTAAATAAAATATATATCCCTGATTCTGAACCTGTGCCCACTCCCCATTATTAAATAAAATATATCCCTGATTCTGAACCTGTGCCCACTCCCCATTATTAAATAAAATATATATCCCTGATTCTGAACCTGTGCCCACTCCCCATTATTAAATAAAATATATGCCTGATTCTGAACCTGTGCCCACTCCCCATTATTAAATAAAATATATCCCTGATTCTGAAGCTGTGCCCACTCCCCATTATTAAATAAAATATATGCCTGATTCTGAACCTGTGCCCACTCCCCATTATTAAATAAAATATAAGCCTGATTCTGAAGCTGTGCCCACTCCCCATTATTAAATAAAATATATGCCTGATTCTGAACCTGTGCCCTCCCCATTATTAAATAAAATATATCCCTGATTCTGAACCTGTGCCCACTCCCCATTATTAAATAAAATATATGCCTGATTCTGAACCTGTGCCCACTCCCCATTATTAAATAAAATATATGCCTGATTCTGAACCTGTGCCCACTCCCCATTATTAAATAATATATATCCCTGATTCTGAAGCTGTGCCCACTCCCCATTATTAAATAAAATATATATCCCTGATTCTGAACCTGTGCCCACTCCCCATTATTAAATAAAATATATCCCTGATTCTGAAGCTGTGCCCACTCCCCATTATTAAATAAAATATATATCCCTGATTCTGAACCTGTGCCCTCCCCATTATTAAATAATATATATCCCTGATTCTGAAGCTGTGCCCACTCCCCATTATTAAATAAAATATATGCCTGATTCTGAACCTGTGCCCACTCCCCATTATTAAATAAAATATATCCCTGATTCTGAAGCTGTGCCCACTCCCCATTATTAAATAAAATATATGCCTGATTCTGAACCTGTGCCCACTCCCCATTATTAAATAAAATATATCCCTGATTCTGAAGCTGTGCCCACTCCCCATTATTAAATAATATATATCCCTGATTCTGAAGCTGTGCCCACTCCCCATTATTAAATAAAATATATCCCTGATTCTGAACTGGTGCCCACTCCCCATTATTAAATAAAATATATCCCTGATTCTGAACCTGTGCCCCCTCCCCTTTATTAAATAAAATATATCCCTGATTCTGAACCTGTGCCCTCCCCATTATTAAATAAAATATATATCCCTGATTCTGAACCTGTGCCCACTCCCATTATTAAATAAAATATATCCCTGATTCTGAACCTGTGCCCACTCCCCATTATTAAATAAAATATATATCCCTGATTCTGAACCTGTGCCCACTCCCCATTATTAAATAAAATATATGCCTGATTCTGAACCTGTGCCCACTCCCCATTATTAAATAAAATATATCCCTGATTCTGAAGCTGTGCCCACTCCCCATTATTAAATAAAATACATGCCTGATTCTGAACCTGTGCCCACTCCCCATTATTAAATAAAATATAAGCCTGATTCTGAAGCTGTGCCCACTCCCCATTATTAAATAAAATATATGCCTGATTCTGAACCTGTGCCCCCTCCCCATTATTAAATAAAATATATCCCTGATTCTGAACCTGTGCCCACTCCCCATTATTAAATAAAATATATGCCTGATTCTGAACCTGTGCCCACTCCCCATTATTAAATAAAATATATCCCTGATTCTGAAGCTGTGCCCACTCCCCATTATTAAATAAAATATATCCCTGATTCTGAACCTGTGCCCCCTCCCCATTATTAAATAAAATATATCCCTGATTCTGAAGCTGTGCCCACTCCCCATTCTTAAATAAAATATATGCCTGATTCTGAACCTGTGCCCACTCCCCATTATTAAATAAAATATATCCCTGATTCTGAACCTGTGCCCACTCCCCATTATTAAATAAAATATATGCCTGATTCTGAACCGGTGCCCACTCCCCATTATTAAATAATATATATCCCTGATTCTGAACCGGTGCCCACTCCCCATTATTAAATAAAATATATCCCTGATTCTGAAGCTGTGCCCACTCCCCATTATTAAATAAAATATATGCCTGATTCTGAACCGGTGCCCACTCCCCATTATTAAATAATATATATCCCTGATTCTGAACCGGTGCCCACTCCCCATTATTAAATAAAATATATCCCTGATTCTGAAGCTGTGCCCACTCCCCATTATTAAATAAAATATATCCCTGATTCTGAAGCTGTGCCCACTCCCCATTATTAAATAAAATATATGCCTGATTCTGAACCGGTGCCCACTCCCCATTATTAAATAAAATATATCCCTGATTCTGAACCTGTGCCCCCTCCCCTTTATTAAATAAAATATATCCCTGATTCTGAACCTGTGCCCACTCCCCATTATTAAATAAAATATATATCCCTGATTCTGAACCTGTGCCCACTCCCCATTATTAAATAAAATATATCCCTGATTCTGAACCTGTGCCCACTCCCCATTATTAAATAAAATATATATCCCTGATTCTGAACCTGTGCCCACTCCCCATTATTAAATAAAATATATGCCTGATTCTGAACCTGTGCCCACTCCCCATTATTAAATAAAATATATCCCTGATTCTGAAGCTGTGCCCACTCCCCATTATTAAATAAAATATATGCCTGATTCTGAACCTGTGCCCACTCCCCATTATTAAATAAAATATAAGCCTGATTCTGAAGCTGTGCCCACTCCCCATTATTAAATAAAATATATGCCTGATTCTGAACCTGTGCCCCCTCCCCATTATTAAATAAAATATATCCCTGATTCTGAACCTGTGCCCACTCCCCATTATTAAATAAAATATATGCCTGATTCTGAACCTGTGCCCACTCCCCATTATTAAATAAAATATATGCCTGATTCTGAACCTGTGCCCACTCCCCATTATTAAATAATATATATCCCTGATTCTGAAGCTGTGCCCACTCCCCATTATTAAATAAAATATATATCCCTGATTCTGAACCTGTGCCCACTCCCCATTATTAAATAAAATATATCCCTGATTCTGAAGCTGTGCCCACTCCCCATTATTAAATAAAATATATATCCCTGATTCTGAACCTGAGCCCACTCCCCATTATTAAATAATATATATCCCTGATTCTGAAGCTGTGCCCACTCCCCATTATTAAATAAAATATATGCCTGATTCTGAACCTGTGCCCACTCCCCATTATTAAATAAAATATATCCCTGATTCTGAAGCTGTGCCCACTCCCCATTATTAAATAAAATATATGCCTGATTCTGAACCTGTGCCCACTCCCCATTATTAAATAAAATATATCCCTGATTCTGAAGCTGTGCCCTCCCCATTATTAAATAATATATATCCCTGATTCTGAAGCTGTGCCCACTCCCCATTATTAAATAAAATATATCCCTGATTCTGAACTGGTGCCCACTCCCCATTATTAAATAAAATATATCCCTGATTCTGAACCTGTGCCCCCTCCCCTTTATTAAATAAAATATATCCCTGATTCTGAACCTGTGCCCACTCCCCATTATTAAATAAAATATATATCCCTGATTCTGAACCTGTGCCCACTCCCATTATTAAATAAAATATATCCCTGATTCTGAACCTGTGCCCACTCCCCATTATTAAATAAAATATATATCCCTGATTCTGAACCTGTGCCCACTCCCCATTATTAAATAAAATATATGCCTGATTCTGAACCTGTGCCCACTCCCATTATTAAATAAAATATATCCCTGATTCTGAAGCTGTGCCCACTCCCCATTATTAAATAAAATATATGCCTGATTCTGAACCTGTGCCCACTCCCCATTATTAAATAAAATATAAGCCTGATTCTGAAGCTGTGCCCTCCTCATTATTAAATAAAATATATGCCTGATTCTGAACCTGTGCCCCCTCCCCATTATTAAATAAAATATATCCCTGATTCTGAACCTGTGCCCACTCCCCATTATTAAATAAAATATATGCCTGATTCTGAACCTGTGCCCACTCCCCATTATTAAATAAAATATATGCCTGATTCTGAACCTGTGCCCACTCCCCATTATTAAATAATATATATCCCTGATTCTGAAGCTGTGCCCACTCCCCATTATTAAATAAAATATATATCCCTGATTCTGAACCTGTGCCCACTCCCCATTATTAAATAAAATATATCCCTGATTCTGAAGCTGTGCCCACTCCCCATTATTAAATAAAATATATATCCCTGATTCTGAAGCTGTGCCCACTCCCCATTATTAAATAATATATATCCCTGATTCTGAAGCTGTGCCCACTCCCCATTATTAAATAAAATATATGCCTGATTCTGAACCTGTGCCCACTCCCCATTATTAAATAAAATATATATCCCTGATTCTGAAGCTGTGCCCACTCCCCATTATTAAATAAAATATATATCCCTGATTCTGAAGCTGTGCCCACTCCCCATTATTAAATAAAATATATATCCCTGATTCTGAAGCTGTGCCCACTCCCCATTATTAAATAATATATATCCCTGATTCTGAAGCTGTGCCCACTCCCCATTATTAAATAAAATATATGCCTGATTCTGAACCTGTGCCTCCCCATTATTAAATAAAATATATACCTGATTCTGAAGCTGTGCCCACTCCCATTATTAAATAAAATATATCCCTGATTCTGAAGCTGTGCCCACTCCCCATTATTAAATAAAATATATGCCTGATTCTGAACCTGTGCCCACTCCCCTTTATTAAATAAAATATATGCCTGATTCTGAACCTGTGCCCACTCCCCATTATTAAATAAAATATATCCCTGATTCTGAACCTGTGCCCACTCCCCATTATTAAATAAAATATATCCCTGATTCTGAACTGGTGCCCACTCCCCATTATTAAATAAAATATATCCCTGATTCTGAACCTGTGCCCACTCCCCATTATTAAATAAAATATATCCCTGATTCTGAACCTGTGCCCACTCCCCATTATTAAATAAAATATATCCCTGATTCTGAAGCTGTGCCCACTCCCCATTATTAAATAATATATATCCCTGATTCTGAAGCTGTGCCCACTCCCCATTATTAAATAAAATATATCCCTGATTCTGAACTGGTGCCCACTCCCCATTATTAAATAAAATATATCCCTGATTCTGAACCTGTGCCCCCTCCCCTTTATTAAATAAAATATATCCCTGATTCTGAACCTGTGCCCACTCCCCATTATTAAATAAAATATATATCCCTGATTCTGAACCTGTGCCCACTCCCCATTATTAAATAAAATATATCCCTGATTCTGAACCTGTGCCCACTCCCCATTATTAAATAAAATATATATCCCTGATTCTGAACCTGTGCCCACTCCTCATTATTAAATAAAATATATGCCTGATTCTGAACCTGTGCCCACTCCCCATTATTAAATAAAATATATCCCTGATTCTGAAGCTGTGCCCACTCCCCATTATTAAATAAAATATATGCCTGATTCTGAACCTGTGCCCACTCCCCATTATTAAATAAAATATAAGCCTGATTCTGAAGCTGTGCCCACTCCCCATTATTAAATAAAATATATGCCTGATTCTGAACCTGTGCCCCCTCCCCATTATTAAATAAAATATATCCCTGATTCTGAACCTGTGCCCACTCCCCATTATTAAATAAAATATATGCCTGATTCTGAACCTGTGCCTCCCCCATTATTAAATAAAATATATGCCTGATTCTGAACCTGTGCCCACTCCCCATTATTAAATAATATATATCCCTGATTCTGAAGCTGTGCCCACTCCCCATTATTAAATAAAATATATATCCCTGATTCTGAACCTGTGCCCACTCCCCATTATTAAATAATATATATCCCTGATTCTGAAGCTGTGCCCACTCCCCATTATTAAATAAAATATATGCCTGATTCTGAACCTGTGCCCACTCCCCATTATTAAATAAAATATATATCCCTGATTCTGAAGCTGTGCCCACTCCCCATTATTAAATAAAATATATATCCCTGATTCTGAAGCTGTGCCCACTCCCCATTATTAAATAAAATATATATCCCTGATTCTGAAGCTGTGCCCACTCCCCATTATTAAATAATATATATCCCTGATTCTGAAGCTGTGCCCACTCCCCATTATTAAATAAAATATATGCCTGATTCTGAACCTGTGCCCACTCCCCATTATTAAATAAAATATATCCCTGATTCTGAAGCTGTGCCCACTCCCCATTATTAAATAAAATATATCCCTGATTCTGAAGCTGTGCCCACTCCCCATTATTAAATAAAATATATGCCTGATTCTGAACCTGTGCCCACTCCCCTTTATTAAATAAAATATATGCCTGATTCTGAACCTGTGCCCACTCCCCATTATTAAATAAAATATATCCCTGATTCTGAACCTGTGCCCCCTCCCCATTATTAAATAAAATATATCCCTGATTCTGAACCTGTGCCCACTCCCCATTATTAAATAAAATATATGCCTGATTCTGAACCTGTGCCCACTCCCCATTATTAAATAAAATATATGCCTGATTCTGAATCTGTGCCCACTCCCCATTATTAAATAATATATATCCCTGATTCTGAAGCTGTGCCCACTCCCCATTATTAAATAAAATATATATCCCTGATTCTGAACCTGTGCCTCCCCATTATTAAATAATATATATCCCTGATTCTGAAGCTGTGCCCACTCCCCATTATTAAATAAAATATATGCCTGATTCTG
Organism: Protopterus annectens; assembly: GCF_019279795.1. Classification (NCBI taxonomy): domain Eukaryota; kingdom Metazoa; phylum Chordata; order Ceratodontiformes; family Protopteridae; genus Protopterus; species Protopterus annectens. The sequence continues at coordinate 86,978,705 of NC_056725.1, forward strand.
AACCTGTGCCCACTCCCCATTATTAAATAAAATATATATCCCTGATTCTGAAGCTGTGCCCACTCCCCATTATTAAATAAAATATATATCCCTGATTCTGAAGCTGTGCCCACTCCCCATTATTAAATAAAATATATATCCCTGATTCTGAAGCTGTGCCCACTCCCCATTATTAAATAATATATATCCCTGATTCTGAAGCTGTGCCCACTCCCCATTATTAAATAAAATATATGCCTGATTCTGAACCTGTGCCCACTCCCCATTATTAAATAAAATATATCCCTGATTCTGAAGCTGTGCCCACTCCCCATTATTAAATAAAATATATCCCTGATTCTGAAGCTGTGCCCACTCCCCATTATTAAATAAAATATATGCCTGATTCTGAACCTGTGCCCACTCCCCTTTATTAAATAAAATATATGCCTGATTCTGAACCTGTGCCCACTCCCCATTATTAAATAAAATATATCCCTGATTCTGAACCTGTGCCCACTCCCCATTATTAAATAAAATATATCCCTGATTCTGAACTGGTGCCCACTCCCCATTATTAAATAAAATATATCCCTGATTCTGAACCTGTGCCCACTCCCCATTATTAAATAAAATATATCCCTGATTCTGAACCTGTGCCCACTCCCCATTATTTTTGACTTTGTCCAAACTTTGTACTGCAACAGGTTGAAAGGTGTGTCTCACTCTCACTTAAATTGTCGTATATTCAGGCAGTTCCTTTCTGTAGCACATATAATGAGACATTTAAAAACAAACCTCTGTGATGAAATGCCTGTATAAATAAATTATATAACAACAGAACAAAACTGCTTAATGCTTATAAGAGATCTCTTTCTATCTACCTTAAAAGCATTTTTAAGCAAACTAGTAAAGAGCTTAAGGGTACCATTAGGAAAGCTCACAGCTGGGCATGAACTTAAATTTGCCACTAAAGCCAAAAGTAACTAAAATCTTTCTGTAACAATGGCAGGAGGGTAAGAACTAATACTCAACAATTTTCAGAGCTAGTCCCCAATAATACTGCACACCCTGACCCAAAGGAAATCGCTGATATGCTAGCTAACAAATTTAGTGCACATTTTACTCCACCCACAGTTATAACTATTCCACAGGTTCCACAATTCCAGTCACCCCCCTTAATTAAAATGGAACATGTTCTCTTAGTCCTGTCAAAAACCTGATTACAGGTGCTAAATATAGTCTTTCTGACCCCCTAACCTTTTTAATTAAAGCCTCTGCATCAGTTGTATTCCTGAAGCCTGGAAACAGCTGTTGTAATGCCATTACACAAGGGTGGCCCAACCACAGTCCCTGGTAAATACAGACCCATTAGTCTCAGTACTCTCTTATGTAAAGCTATGGAATATATTATTTCAGACCTCATTACTCTGAAGAGTAAACATTTCTTAACTCTGGACTCTCACCAATTTGGCTTTGTCAAAGGAAGGTTCTGCTCTTTAATTAACTTCTTTGAAAAAGTAACCAAAGCAGTGGATAGTGGTTATGTGGTGCATATAGCATTCCCAGACCTGGCCAAGGCCTTTGATGCTATTCCCAATGCAGGCAGTATTGACTTGTAAATCTGAATATAAATCATTTTATTCTGACGAACAGCTAACCAGTTGTCTGACAAAGCGCATGTGGTTAGAGTTGCAGGTGCTACTTAAGAAGTTATGTCCATACCATAATGTCCCATCAGTGTTGTCCATCTTCATCCTTCTTCAACTGATGGGCTCGGCTCAGATTCCTCACATCTATCTTGGTGATTGTAAAAGCTCATTGCACTCTGGAACTCTTAAGCTTCTGCCTTACCCACAATGCAGCAACCCCAAGTACCTCAGATCTTGTTTGCTGACTATGGAAATAAGATAATTCATGTATATAAACATGCACAGATAAAGAGAAGAAATAAACACTTGATCAGACTGTGGCTGTAGCTCTATTATCCATTGAGTAACAGTAGTCTATACTTACTCACTTTTCCAGAATATTCAAGGTTGGGGGTTGGTGGGAGGGGAGTTGAGGAAGAATGAAAATTGACACCACAGATGGAATGTTATAGTTATCTGCACTACTCATTCTCCAAAAACTGGATTCTATGCTCATTGTCTGTAATAAGCAATTTAAGTAATTCAATTCCTGTATGGTCAAACGAGTCAATACGTTCACAGTGTAAAGAAGAATTAGTCAGTAAACCAACTGGAAACTTCCAGTATCTTAAGCCTCTGGGTACTATTTTATATTTAACACATTAATTTAAGTACATATTGCCAAGCTGTAAATTTCCATACTTAAGATTCTGTTCAAACAATCTAATTTGTGAAATAAGAGCACCTTTACCCACAGGTTGGAAAGCCAGGCTTTAGGGTCAAAGTGGGAGCCATTATCAAAAGGTTTAGCAAGTACAGATACGTTCTGTGTAGAGCAGCAAGGAACACCGCTGTAGGGTTAAGTAACCCATTTCTATCCCCCACTGCTGATGTTGCAACAAACTTGAATACCTGCTGAATTAAGACTGTGAGATCTCCAGGTAAAGATTCCATAAAGAAACAGTCTACACAGTCCCCCTTTTTGGAATCAGGAATTGAATTCCCCCAAGCAATCAAAATGACCAGAAAAGGGAGGAACATGAAGAAGAAAAATGAAATGTGACTTTTTTACTGACTGTTTAGGGAATGACAATGGTTGCTGAAAAATTGTTGTGAATGATGGCTTCAAACTGTTTATTTATAGTTACCTTGAACTGGATAATACACATTTAACTTTTTTTATAAAAGGGTTTAAGTTCGTGCCTGTCTTTAAGCAGGATATAATACAAGTGTTATTGCATTTTAAATTATCAGACACTTTAACCTATATATATATATATATATATATATATATATATTACTTCTTCTCCTTCCATGTCCACCAGTAATTCCTTGGTTTTGAAAAGGGAGAGTACATTTGTACCACCTTGCTGCCTTATGATTTTTATTTTTGCGAGAGTTTGTGAGGGTAAACTCAGACATTTCTTGAAAAATAGCGGTAAAGTAAAAGACAACATCTAAAGAAAGAACTGTTGGTCCAGATTAAGGGTAACAAGGAGATCTGTGTTAGGAGACCAGATAAGGGGGAGCTGTCATAATGGATTTCTTCCTTTCTTCAGGTAAAATGTTGGATTTATTACATGACACATCTACATACTGGCAAATTGTATGTCTGTTTTAGATGTATTTGTGCTTCATATATGTGCACTGTCACTTTTAATGCTGCTACATTTGTTCTAGATCTTCTTCTCTTTGGGCTGTTCCCATTAGGGGTCACCACAGCAGATTATCTGTTTCCATTTCTTCCTGTCCTCTGCATCTTGCTCTGTCACACCAACCACCTGCATGCCCTCTCTCACCACATCCATAAACCTTATCTTGGGCCTTCCTCTTTTCCTCTTACCTGGCAGCTTCATCCTTAGCATCCTTTTCCCAATATACCCAGCATCCCTCCTCAACACATGTCCAAATCAACGTAATCTTGCCTCTCTGGCTTTGTCTCCAAACCTTTCAACCTGGACTGACCCTCTAATATAATGATTCCTAATCCTGTCCATCCTTGTCACACCCAGTGCAAATCTTAACATCTTTAACTCTGCCACTTCCAGCTCTGACTCCTGCCTTTTTGTCAATACCACCGTCTCCAACCCATATAACATAGCTGGTCTCACTACCCTCTTGAAGACCTTCCCTTTCACTCTTACTGGTACTCGTCTGTCACAAATCACTCCTGACACTCTTCTCCACCCATTCCATACTGCCTGTACTCTCTTCTTCACCTCTCTTTCACAGTCACCATTACTCTGAACTGTTGATCCCAAGTACTTAAACTCATCCACCTTCGGCAACTCTACTCTCTACATCCTCATCATTCCTCTATCCTCCCTCTCATTCACACACATATATTCTGTCTCAGTCCTACTGACCTTCATTCCTCTCCTCTCTAGAGCATATCTCCACCTCTCCAGGGTCTCCTCAACCTGGTCCTTACTTTCACTACAGATCACAATGTCATCTGCAAACATTATAGTCCATGGTGCCTCCTGTTTGATCTTGTCTGTCAACCTGTCCATCACCACTGCAAATAAGAAAGGGCTCAGATCTGATCCTTGATGTAATCCCACCTCCACCTTAAATGCATCTGTCACTCTCACTGCAGACCTCACCACTGTCACACTACTCTTGTACATATCCTGTACCACTCTTACATACTTTTCTGCCACTCCCAACTTCCTCATGCAATATCACAACTCCTCTCTTGGCACCCTATCATATGCTTTCTCCAAGTCCACAAAGACACAGTGCAACTCTTTCTGACCTTCTCTATATTTCTCCATAAACATTCTCAGAGCAAACATTACATCTGTAGTGCTCTTTCCCAGCATGAAACCATACTGGTGATCACTAATCATCACCTCCCTTCTTAACCTAGCTTCTACTACTCTTTCCCATAATTTCATGCTGTGACTGATCGGCCTTATCCCTCTGTAGTTACTGCAGCTCTGCACATCACCCTTATTCATAAAAATAGGTACCAAACACTTTTTCTCCACTCCTCAGGCATCCTCTGACTTTCCAAGATTTCATTAAACAATCTGGTTAAAAACTCCATTGCCATTTCTCCTAAGCACCTCCATGCTTCCACTCGTATGTCATCTGGACCAACAGCATTTTCATTCTTCATCCTCTTCATAGCTGTCCTTACTTCCTCCTTGCTAATCTGTTTCACTTCCTGATTCAGTATCCCCACATCATCAACCTTCTCTCTCTCTCTCATTCTCTTCATTCATCAGCCCCTCAAAGTACTCTTTCCATCTGCTCAACGCACTCTCCTCACTTGTGAGTACATTTCACTCACTACTCTTTATCACCTTTACCTGCTGCACCTTTCCCAGCTCAGTCCCTCTGTCTAGCCAATTGGTACAGGTCCTTTTCTCCCTCTTTAGTATCCAAACTTTCATACAACTCTCCATATGCCTTATCCTTAGCCTTCACCACCTCTCTCTTTGCCATGCTCCTCATCTCCTTATACTCCTGTCTACTTTCTTCATCTCTCTGACAATCACACTTCTTCTTCGCCAGCCTCTTCCTCTGTATACTCTACTGTACTTCCTCATTCGACCACCAGGTCTCCTTATCCTCCTTCGTCTGTCCAGATGTCACACCAAGCACCTTTCTAGCTGTCTTCCTTACCATCTCTGCTATAGTTACCCAGCTGTTCAGTAACTCTTCACTGTCCCCCAGTGCCTGTTTTAACTCTTCCCAGAATTCAACCTCACAATCACCCTTTTTCAGCTTCCACCATTTGATCCTCGGCACTGCTCTCGCAATTGTCCTCCTCTTTTTGATCACCAATGTCATCCTACAGACCACCATTCTATGCTACCTAACTACACCTTCCCATGTCACCACTTTACAGTCTCCAATCACCTTCAGACATTTGTCCTAGATAAGGGCTTTTATTGGTTAAATACATTTTGTGAGGTATATTTAAACAGATTTGCTTCCTGTGTTTTATTTTTATCTGTTTATATCCCTGATGATGCCTTTACTGAAGGTGAAAGTGCTTAGAAATTAAACTAGACTTATTTATTCAGCTGTGTTGTTTCCATTCCATGCATTTCAGTTGTGGGTTGCTGGAGGCATCTGGTATATTTCTTTTGCCACTGGTGCTTTACCTTACATTGGGCAACCTACGAGCAGTTGAGAGGTATGCTACATATGTCTGGATTTAGTAAGTGGCTTGAACTACTGAATGACTGTGTATGTGTGTGTGTGACTATCAGATCATCAGAGAGTCTCGGGTCCAAAGAAGACTACTTCATACAATTGTTTTCTTATATTAAGGCACCATATCTGAGGGGCAGGTAACCTCTCAGATCCCAGCAAGTCTTGAATCCAAAGAAGACTAAGTTTATACAACTGATTTTGGATCCAAATGTATCAGATCTGTATCAGATCTGAAGATACCGAAACCTCTCTGATATGAGGAGAAGACTAAGTTTATACAACTGATTTCGGATCCGAAGGTTCCCACACTTTTTGGATCCAAGGATGTCTTGGATCCTAAGAAGACTAACTTCATTTAAACATTTTTGGATCCTAAGGCACTGGATGAGAGGATAAGCAAGCTGCCTCCTGGCCCTTTGTTGTATGTTGAAAAACATAGGATCCAAGGGGAAATGAAAGTTAATCTGCTATTTCTCAGATCTGATCCAGAAAAAAAAGGAGGTATCCAAGCAAATCAGATCTGAGAGGGGAGAGTTAGGATCTGACGAATAGTTTGTCTTATGGGTTTTAGTCCTAAGATGCAGCCAAAGTTTATTTTCCCAGAAAAACTTCAGGCAGTTGGATCCAGAGGTTTAGGATCTGTTGCAGGAGAAAGCTTTAATGACCAAGCCTATCAGATCCAAGGATGACAGGTCTGAAGGTGGTTTCAGAAGCTTTGGATTCAAGGGAGGATCTAAAACACCTGCATAGTAGTTTCTTGAATTTTCCTTCCATTTTATTGTTGATGGGGATGTGAGTACCTAAAGGAACCATTTCTGAAAATACAGTGTGTGCAGAATTTCGGCAATCATGAAACAAGGCTGATCTCCCGTAGCATAGCTCCTAATTTGTCAGAGCAAATTAACTGTCAAGAATAGAAATAAAAAAAAAAAAAACTGGACAATTCTTCAAACTAAGCTCTTACAATTTAAAAAAGGTTGACAAATTAAAATGTTTTGCATTAGCATGAATTATCTAAAGGACATGAAGTTAGAAAATGAAATGTCTGTTACCATCCCTGAACTTCACTCTCCAAAGATATATCATCAGTTTGACAGAAACACACATTTTATTAACAAATATTAGGTTCAGAGGTTCATACTAGGCTATCTGCCCTAGGGCATTTATAAGCCTAGCCAGAATGTGTTTGGCTTTCGCCACCCATTTTAAATTTATTTTGCTATGCCCTTTTTCGAGGTTAGTATACTGTGCCTCTGTCTAACAGTGACACAGAAGTGATACCCGGGGTAAACCTACGATCTCCCATCCACTCATCAAGATTCCTCTTGAAGAGAGTCAATGAGGGACTCTGCCTAACCTGGACTGGGATTTTATTCCAGAGTGAAGGGAGCCTCTGGGTTATGAATCTGTCCCTCCAGCATGTCCTATTTATTTCAGTGCTGAGATTCAAGTCTCTTGAGCGCGTAGCTCGATGGGATTTGGATTTTCTGAGGTGCAGCATGTCCATTAATTCCGGTTGGACATGGCTTTATACGTCAGGCACAGATCGCCTCTGAACAGGCGGTATGCCACTGAGTAGAGCTGGAGTTTCTTTAACCGGGCAGCATATGGCATCTGTTTGAGCCCTTTGATCCTCTTGGTGAGGTACTTTTGGGGTCTTTCCAGTTGCTGCAGGTGTCTGGTAAGGTACATCCCAAAAGGGGCATTGTACTCAATTATGGGCCTGATGAGGGATGAGTAAAGAGGCATGATGACGTCCCCTGATCTAGATGTGAATCCCTTCATGATTAGGTGGGCTATATAAAATGATTTTCTAACTACTTTGGCCATGTGGTTGTCAAATGAGAGATTGCTATCAACTTGGGTCCCCAGGTCCCTAATTACTTCTTCTGTACTTAATGGATTACCACCTATGTGGTAATTTGTGGGCACTTTGTTTTTGCCAAAGGGGATGACTATACACTTTTTGGCATTTAGCTTGAGGCCATGGCTCTGGCACCAGTTGTCTGTTTCTATGAGGCCCTTTTGGAGGATGCTTGTGTCGGCTGGAGAGTCGATTATGGCGCCCAGTTTGCAGTCATCTGCGAACTTGGTCAGCCACAGTCCTTCCGTGTTGGCCTGTACCTCCAAGAAATATATACTGAACAAGAGAGATCCCAGGACTGAGCCTTGTGGGACACCACTTGTAACTGGTTTGGAGTCTGACATGGCTCCAGCAATTCTAACCATGTGGGTTCTGTCCTTGAGCCAATTAGCAATCCATCTAGTGACATAGGGGTTTATATTTAAGCTGGTGAGCTTATCTATAATGCCCGAGTGGGGTATTGTATCGAAGGCTTTTGCGAGGTCCAGGTAGGCTGTGTGGACCACCTTCCCCTCGTCAATGGCCTTGGTGACTGTTTCAAAGAAATCAACCAGGTTTAAGAGGCAGGATAAATGGACCAAAAGCATGAGGTAAATATCTGGACACTAAGAAAATTTGTACAGCACAAGAGAAATGTTCATAACATACATTCCCAGAAAGAATCATTCACGAACAGTGTAAATGTACATTTTCCCTGATGATCTGATTAGAGAGGAAGAAATATTGCAACTAAAAAGTGTCAGTCCTGGAAGTGTAGACTGTCAGTAGCTCCTCAACAGAAAACAAGTCCAATAAAAGAAATAAAATATACTTTAGATAGTCAAAAAAGGCTAACGAAGAACATTTTTAAGCAGAGAAAGGGAACAGAAAAAAAGGAATGCTAACAAAGGTATTTAAGAACTACACCAGATCTAATATTTAATAGAGTACAGAAATGTACAAAAAATAAATGGCAGGCAAGTAAGACATTTCTTAAAAACTTATAAAGATTTTAAAGATTTTGGAAGCAAAAAATCAGTTAAAGAAAATATCATTTACCTGCTGGAGAGTAACTGGCAACCATGTCTCACTTTTCAAATGGCAAATGAGATCCGAGGTACTTGGGGTTGATGCATTGTGGGTAAGAGAGAGGCGCAAGAGTTCCAGATTGCCACAAGCTTTTGCAACGGCTGAGATGGAACTGAAGGATCAGATCTGAACCCATCAGTTGAAGATAGAATGAAAATTGACAACATCAGATACAAAGTTATTAGTGGTGTACAACAGGGCTAAATTTTAGGCCTTCTCCTATTTGACACTCTTGGCCTATGTTTAACTAAGTCTTCAGATGACTGTAAATTGTGTGCTGTTATTAAGTCTTCAGCTGACTCACCTTTGCTCTAACACGGGTTAGACAATGTTAACAATTTCTAAAAGAACAATGGTCTAAACTTAAATACAAAAAAATGTAGCATAGTTAATTTTGGTAAACAAAACAATTACACTTATCTTATAGGTGATGCACCCCCCCCCCAAACCAGACACTGTCATAAGGGGAATCAGGCACTCTTGTTGATACTGTTTTATCATTTGACCATCATGTTACTGCAGCACTTCAGAAAGGCTATTTATCTGGCTCATCTAATTTCCAAAGGCATCTCCATTAGATCCAGAGACATCTTAATTCCTCTTTACTCATACCTTATGTGACGTCCCTTCTCTGCGTCAGTGATCAAAAAGCCTCAATCCTCACCACTGACATCAGTGGGGAATGTTCACTGGGAGAAAAATAGAAACACACAGTGTTTTTCAGATGCAGACCTCTGTGCCAAGTACAATTCCCCTTAAAGAGCACACAGTGAATGCACACTCCAGTCCTGGGGGTGGGCTTTCTCTCAGGGCCCCAAATAAGACTCCTGACTGACCACTACAGAACTGAGTCCTTAGCCAGGTGTTTCAAGCCAAATCCTTCACCTCCCTCTCTATGAAATCAATGCTCTCAGTGTCCCTATTCGAAGTAGCTGTCATACACATTGTTTGAGATTTGATTTTTACACACATCCACCTGGGACAGGCTGGAACAGCTTAGCCACTCTGCCACTTCAACCCACACTATAAGGTAGATCTGCTGCCACCAGAAAACCTGAAGCCATTTACTTTAAGGCTCTTAACAGGGTACCCAATTACATTTATTAAAATTGATACTTATACAAATGGTAGTGTTTCAGGAATGTGGAGCCACAGTGCCACTAAGTAAATGCAAGTACGCTCAAAGGTTAAATATTTTCTACAGCACCAGCCACAATGAAAGGTTTACATATATTTAATAATAAATAATAAAAAACATGAAATTACTGAATATCTATTTATAATAAACACCAGAGTTTCAATCACAGGAAATAAAAAAATGTGGATGGAAAGACTCAGACAGATGCAGAAAAAAACTACACTTAGCTAGTCTCACTATATTTCTTTAACTAACTGAAGAATTACTGTTCCCTAGTTACTTACTAAAGCAAAAGAAAATGAGCGTGAATGAGTGTCTTGTCAGGTCCAAAAACAAAGTGCACGCCCCATATCTTTCACTAGTATTCAAATGCAATTTCAGTGCTGGCTACAGAATTACATCACATCTGGTCACCTGACTCTGTGATTCCCACACTACCCTCTCACTAGAAATTGAGCCAGGATCTGGCACTGATGTGTCACAATACACAGATAGAACTTTAGCTAAGGTTCATTACAGCAACTGGAATCTGTAAAACAATTCCAACACTTCCACTCTTCCTGCAGAATCTAACAAGCCATTTTCTGGCACCCAAAGTTAACAATTAGTTCACCATTAAGGACAAAAGAGCAGGATCCCAGCCGAGGCTGCATTCAGACCTGTGAGGTAAAATCTGTATGGCCAAACCAAGTCATTTAATTTCAGGCTATTTTTCTTAAGATTAGCTGGGCTGAGCTTATCCCCTTCCATTTAACCCATTCCCTTCCAGTATCCTCTGTTAAAATATATACATTTCATCATTTACAACAATACAATCTGACATATATGCGTATGTCTTCTATGTCCATCAGGACCCACTGCTGATATATTTTTAGCACAAGCAACTTTACAAATGCATTTTAATACAAGCATCTGTACACATCAGTTTGACATTCAAATGGCATATAATTCTTTACAAGGCACCATCTAGCTATGCCAGCATATGTTACACATGCATTGCCCTACTCCCACTGGCACAGCCGGCACTACCTCACATCATCACATCTCTCCCTAATTTGAAGACTCAAGATATTTTTTAAAGTGATCCTGAAGAAACATTGCTTGAGAGAAATGAGCCTGCCTGGGAACACATTATCCCATCCCCTATCTTGAGAGCCCATCTGCATTGGCATTGCTGACCCCACTATGGTGCTGCACTGTCATGTCATAGGACTGCAGCCCCAGGCTCCACCTTAATAACTTGGCATTTTGCTGTCTGGCTCAATGTAGCCATATTAAGAGATTGTGCTCTGTAACTACAGTGAATTTCCTTCAATAAAGAAAGGGCTGAAGTTTTTATAATGCCCAAACTATGGCTAGACATTTTCTTCTACAGTTGCATAACATTCCTCCCTGGGGTGCAGTCTATGGCTGAGATATACAACAGGGTGCTCTTCTCCCTTTGAGGAAACCTGGCTGAGTATATCCCTTACCCCATGGATTAATGCATCTACCTGCACAAGAAATTATTTGCTGAAATCTGGACTGGCTAGCACAGGCGGTCCTACCAAAGCCCCTTTAAGATTTTGGAATGCCTGCTCACAGACTGGGATTCACACAACCTTGTCTGGCCTGTTTTTCTTTGTCAGGTCTGTGAGGGAAGCAGCTATTGCACTATAATTGGGAACAAACTTTCTATAGTACCCTGCTGTCCCCAAGCATACCCTCATCTGCTTTTTGGTAAGATGGGCAGGCCATGCCTGAATACCTTTCACTTTGGCAGGTTCTAACTTGATCATACCACTCCCCACTCCATGCCCCAGGTAGATACTTACCTGACACTTACTGGGCTTTTCCAGGACCTTCCAGACATGCTGAAGGTGCTCTTGCCAGGAATGTCTGAAGATGAAAATAGCATCCAGGTAAGCAAGGGCATAATCTGCTGCTCCTGCTAGAATATGATCTACCAGCCTCTGGAAGGCTGCTGGGGTATTTTTCATCCTAAAGGGCATCTTCGTGAACACATATAATCTGAAAGGAGTCACAAAGGCTGACCTCTCTCTGTAGCAGTGGGAATCAAGGGCACCTGCCAGTAGCCCTTGGTAAGATCAGTAGTGGCAGATACTTAGCTCCACCCAGCTGCTCTAAGACTTCATCTGTTCTAGGCATTGGGTAAGCATCTGACTCTGTATGACTGTTTAGCTTTCTGTAGTCCACACAGAAACTGATGCTGGCTTACCTTCTTTGGTACAAGCACTACTGGGGAGGCCCAGGGACTGCCAGACTCCTGGATTACTCCCAGTTTCAACATTTCCTGTATCTCCTCCCTCAGAGTCTGCCTGACTCACTCAGGCAAGGGGCCTGCGTAATAGGTCTTTGAGTCCTGTATCCACATGGTGCTGCACCAGGTGGGTGCACCCAGGTTTCCCAGTGAACATGCCCCCAAACGCCTGTAACACTGCTTGAATTTCTTGAACCTGGGTAGGGAATAGCCACTAGGCCATTGCCACTCCTTCCACAGAGGTGTCAGTCTGGGCCTCAATGAGGAGATCAGTCCCCAGATCCCCCTCAGACTTCTCCTGCCACCCACTGCAAATGCTCAGCACAAGGGCCTGCCTATCATGGTAAGGCTTCATCATGTTAACATGGTACAGTTTATGCCCTTTCCTCCTGCCTAGTAGTTTTACCATGTATTTAACATCACTGACCTTCCATAGCACTTTGAAGGATTCCTCCCAAGCTGACAGCAGCTTATTGCGTCTGACAAGAATGAACACCATAATTTGCTGTCCCTTAGTATACTTTCAGGCTTGAGCATCCCTGTCATACCAGACCTTTTTCTGCTGTTGGGCTCCTGCCAGGTTATTCTGGGCCAAACCCATGAACTCTCTAAGCCTTGTCCTGAGGTTTAGGACATACGTAATAACACACTCCTTGTGGGATTCACATTCACCCTGCCACACATCACAAATCAAATCCAAGGGGCCCCTCACCCTATGCCCATACAGAAACTCAAAGGGTGAAAAAACTGCGGATTTCTGGGGTACCTCTATGTATGCAAACAGCAGATGGGGCAAATATTTGCCCCACTCTTTCTTAAACTGGTCTGCAAATACCCTTAGCATGGTCTTCAGTGTAGAGTTTAACCTTTCCACAAGACCATTAGTCTGGGGGTATTAGGGGGTAGTTTTTAGATGCTTTACCCCACAGTGCTCCCACAGACAATCCGGCAGGTCTGACATGAAATTGGCACCTCTGTCAGTCAGAATTTCTGTTGGGAAACCTACCCTGCTGAAAATATCTAACAAAGCATTTGCCACCTTCTTTGCCTTGGAGGACAGAGCCACAGCCTTAGAGTATCTAGTAGTATAATCTACTACCACTAGGATATATTTCTTCCCTGTGGAACTTGGAATACTCAGAGGCCCCACAGTTTCCATAACTATCCTCTGAAATGGCTCCTCAGTCACAGAGAAAGGCATCAAAAGAGCATTGATCTTGTCTCCTGCCTTGCCTACCTTTTAACACTGCTCACAGGTTCTGCAGTATCTTGTTACATCCCTTGCAATCCAGGCCAGTAAAAGTTCTACATAATATGTCTCTTGGTATGCTATATGCCCAAATGACCAGCAAAAGGAATGCCATGGGGTAGGGCTAGAAGTGCCAGCCAGTAGGTTTTAGGCACTACCAACTGCTGTATTACCTCACTGTCAAGCCCTCCCTTAGGGGTCCACTCTATCTACAGTAACACTTTGTTCCAGTATACAGACTCCCCTTTTGCTTGAGTGGTGACATATACATATCTCCATGTGTGACTGTGGTGATATATACTTATCTACATGTGTGACTGTGGTGACATACATATCTCCATGTGTGACTGTGGTGACATATACATATCTCCATGTGTAACTGTGGTGGCATATACGTATCTCCATATGTGACTGTGGTGACATATATATATATACATATATATATATATATATATATATATATATATATATATATATATATATATATATCTCCATGTGTGACTGTGGTGGCGTATACATATCTCCATGTGTGACTGGTGACATATGCATATCTCCATGTGTGACTGTGGTAGTGTATAAATATCTCCATGTGTGACTATGGGGACATATACATATCTCCATGTGTGACTGTGGTGACATATACATATCTGTATGTGTGACTGTGGTGACATACAGGAGAGTAACAAGGTCAATAAGTGTTCATGCCTGATCTTGAGAGCCTGTGAACTGTGCCGGTTTGTGGACACCCACTGACCATTTTATCAGGTCCCTATTATTACATCGAAAGACTACATCATCGAATAGCATTTCAAATGACATTTTATCAAACATGCTGGTCATCAGACCATTCTGGCTGAAATCAAGTAGTGCGATCACAGAGTTGGTATACATATATATATATATTTATATATATATATATATATATATATATATATAAAATTAGTGGGGGGAGGGTTCAATGAATGGAATTTGTGATGAAATGCCTTTCAACAATGTGACCCTTTGATGATTTAATATAGATGTGTGTGTGTGTGTGTGTGTGTGTGTGTGTGTGTGTGTGTGTGTGTGTGTGTGTGTGTGTGTGTGTGTGTGTGTGTGTGTGTGTGCTTATGTGCCTTGTGTTTGCGTGTGTGGATGCTTGAATGCCCAGGTATAGATTGGGCAGGTGGGTGGTACTGCTGATAGTCACTGGTATAAATTCCCATATGTACTTGGTAGACTATACTATTTCCATTGGTGTTCCATAGACATTTTTCTGTCTATAAGTAGGTGTGCCACATGAAAAAGAAGGAATCATTCCCAATGAGTATAACTGTTTGGATCATATCCTAAAGAACTTTCTACCATCCTTTTTTCTTCTAGCATATATCCTCAACAGAAATACGTAAATGTAAAATCATGGCACTGTACTCCATACATTCATGGTCTCTTCTTTTTATCTTCTACATGTAGGCCGTTGAAAGGTTCATACTGATATAGTAAAGGGCATATCTCATCACCATCACTTTTATTTTGATAGAGATTTACTTCAAAAATTATAGAGTAGAGTGAAATGGACGACCTACAAAAGTTATTTTGCTCATAGTCATTGGCTTTGGGTTGTATTGACACTTGGTATCTGGCACCAAATGTTTTGTAAATGTGTAGAAGAATCCTACCCACATGAAAATATAAAAACTTAGAAAGAAAACTCAGACCCCTATTTAACACATCAGCAGTGTTTTGTGCTTCCAATGCCTTCATGCTTAATCCAGCAAAGAACAGATAGCAAAAACTAACTTAAATGTGAGAGCACACCCTCTCACTTAGTCCTTAGCCTCTTCTTCGATGACGCTGCAGCTACATCTCAAGTTGTTTTCAGAGTGTATCCTTTGTTTGCACCACCCTTAAAATGATGCCCTTTCCATGTTTGGAAAATATGCTTCTATGAGTTTTCTCTAATGACTACAAAATCACAAGCTGCCTACTCGCACAGCAGGATCCCAGGCTGTCTACTCACACAGCAGGATCCCAAGCTGTCTACTCACACAGCAGGATCATAAGATGTCTACTCGCACAGCAGGATCATAAGATGTCTGCTCTCATGTCCTCAGGTAAAGTGCTAAGGACTTGTTCCCTCACTAAAAGGTCTGCCAGCCTTTCAAAAGTGGTGACCTGACACCCACTCACCCACCTATCCCAGGCTGTCTACTTGCACAGCAGGATCCCAGACTGTCTACTCACAAAGCAGGATCACAAGCTGTCTACTCACACAGCAGGATCCCAAGCTGTCTACTCACACAGCAGGATCCTAAGCTGTCTACTCACACAGCAGGATCCCAGGCTGTCTACTCACGCAGCAGGATCCCAAGCTGTCTACTCACACAGCAGGATCCCAGGCTGTCTACTCACACAGCAGGATCACAAACTGTCTACTCTCAACAGCAGGATTCCAAGCTGTCTACTCACACAGCAGGATCCCAAGCTTTCTACTCACACAGCAGGATCCCAGGCTGTCTACTCACACAGCAGGATCCCAAGCTGTCTACTCACACAGCAGGATCCCAGGCTGTCTACTCACACAGCAGGATCCCAAGCTGTCTACTCACACAGAAGAATCCCAGGCTGTCTACACACACACAGCAGGATCTCAAGCTGTCTACTTACACAGCATGATCCCAAGCTTTCTACTCACACAGCAGGATCCCAGGCTGTCTACTTGCACAGCAGAATCCCAGCCTGTCTACTCGCACAGCATGATCTCAATCTGTCTACTTACACAGCATGATCCCAAGCTTTCTACTCACACAGCAGACTCCCAGCCTGTCTACTCGCACAGCAGGATCACAAGCTGTCTACTCACACAGCAGGATCACAAGCTGTCTACTCACACAGCAGGATCCCAAGCTGTCTACTCACACAGCAGGATCCCAAGCTGTCTACTCACACAGCAGGATCCCAAGCTGTCTACTCACACAGCAGGATCAGAGGCTGTCTACTCACACAGCAGGATCCCAAGCTGTCTACTTGCACAGCAGGATTCCAAGCTGTCTACTCACACAGCAGGATCCTAAGCTGTCTACTCACACAGCAGGATCACAAGCTGTCTATTCACACAGCAGGATCTCAGGCTGTCTACTCACACAGCAGGATCTCAGGCTGTCTACTCACACAGCAGGATCCCAATCTTTCTACTCACAGAGCAGGATCCCAAGCTGTCTACTCACTCAGCAGGATCCCAAGCTTTCTACTCACACAGCAGGATCTCAAGCTGTCTACTCACACAGCAGGATCCCAAGCTGTCTACTCACACAGCAGGATCCTAAGCTGTCTACTCACACAGCAGGATCCCAAGCTGTCTACTTGCACAGCAGGATTCCAAGCTGTCTACTCACACAGCAGGATTCTAAGCTGTCTTCTCACACAGCAAGATCACAAGCTGTCTATTCACACAGCAGGATCTCAGGCTGTCTACTCACACAGCAGGATCCCAAGCTATCTACTCACTCAGCAGGATCCCAAGCTTTCTACTCACACAGCAGGATCTCAAGCTGTCTACTCACACAGCAGGATCCCAAGCTTTCTACTCACAGAGCAGGATCCCAAGCTGTCTACTCACACAGCAGGATCCCAAGCTTTCTACTCACACAGCAGGATCTCAGGCTGTCTACTCACACAGCAGGATCTCAAGCTTTTTACTCACACAGCAGGATCCCAAGGTGTCTAATCACACAGCAGGATCCCAAGCTGTATACTCACACAGCAGGATCCCAGGCTGTTTACTCACACAGCAGGATCCCAGGCTGTTTACTCACACAGCAGGATCCCAGGCTGTTTACTCACACAGCAGGATCCCAGGCTGTCTACCCACACAGCAGGATCCCAGGCTGTCTACTCACACAGCAGGATCCCAGACTGTCTACTCACACAGCAGGATCCCAAGCTATCTACTCACACAGCAGGATACCAAGCTGTCTAGTCACACAGCAGGATCCCAGGCTGTCTACGCACACAGCAGGATCCCATGCTGTCTACTCAGAACAGCAGTAAGGCAGCAGGCAGCTTAACAGCTAATCATGTCAGGTTTGTTGTACTTTTGTGTCACCTACCTAGAAAAGCAGTAAAAGACAAAGTACATTGAAGACAATAAGTAGATGAGCCTTTGCACAGTATAAATAGATGTTTTGCCCTCACACATGCATATTTCCTCTTCTGGGATCATATATGCACATAAAGTCTGTTAGTCTACCCAACGATGCTGCCCAATTAGTTCATAAGTATGACCAAGTAGAGTTCAGAGGCAGTTTAATACACTCATCTGCAGGTATGACTAAGCTGAATTTAGAGGCAGTTCAACACACATAACAGCATCGTTCTGCGAATGATATATTTTTATGAACATCTCTAGTATATATGATTGGCAGAGGTAATGAACCTAGAGATTCGAAGTTTAGTATGGTAATGTTTTAATGTGAACGGTTCATCATGATATGAATAGTATAGTTAAGTAAGATGGATCAAACACACTTAGTGCCGTTCTGCTGTAGTATATCTGATATATTCATTTAATTTAGAAATTAGTGTAGTAGAGATACGAAACACAGTCTCTCTACATATTAGATTTTTGGAAACATACCTATATCTATCCATAGATAGACTGTGTATCTTTCAAAAGTTTCCTATATGGTATATTGATTGATGTATGTACTGTTCAACACATAGTGAGGGTATGATGTAGAATCTAGGGATACACCCCTTCATGCTTCTAAGATTTACATGGTAGTTATTCTATTATATTTATAACAGCAGTATAATTAGATTCTAGATATGTTATTACATATAGTTTTGTCTTTAGACCGATTAATATTCAGAGTAGGTGCTTAGTCTTTTCTTAGAAGAGCACCAGTTTTTATCTGATATTTATATATTTATGCTATCAAGTGTTCAATAAGATGTAATGGTTCCATAATGCACAATATAGCTTGTTACCAAGACCAAGGAGCTCAGGCGTACATGTCTTTAAAGAGTATCTTTTAGGTTCATGGACAAGAGTTGTAACCACGAAGCTGAGCCACCAACTTTAAATAAATCCAAAACTTGGTCTTTTATTGTATAAGAAAAACAAAAACTAATACCACATGTCACAAGCGCTTTCGCTCGGATATTCCGAGCTTTTTCAAGTTGGTAAAACCATGTAAAGCACAAATTTAAATAGTTGCTTACATTAATTGGCAATTAAAACAATTGTGTAATTAAAGTATTGTTCAATTACAAACCATCATTTTAAAATGTAAAAGTACATAAAAAAATACATAAAAAACTTTAATTAAAATATGAAATAACTTTCATTCTTGCAATAAAACAAATGTTCATACTGCATAATTTTCGTGCCCACCTAGTTAATGAAGTATATTAATACATTCAAAGGTGTTACACTTTGAAAGACTTTACTGTTATTATAATTTCATTATGGTCTGTACTATTAATTCCTTTATTGGGAAACCTGTTTATGGGGAGTTATTAACGGGATCTTACTCTAGTAGTTGAAAGTTCATAAAAGTTAATCAGTGTGTGTCAAATGCTTTTCCATTTGAAATATGTAAGTATTTGATTGTTGTTAATAAAACTCGAATACAGCAGAGTGTTTGATGATGTTGACACATTTTGTAATAAAGTGATTAACAGGAAAATGCGCAAGCTTGAGTGGGACTTAATTGAATATAGGGAGGGGGTGGCTTACCCCTTACATAGATCATTTAGGGCTGAAAATCAGAATGTGAATAAAGAAGGAAATGAAGCTCAAAACAACTGGGGGGAGGAACCACTATGCAGAAGTGAAAGGCTAGCTGGTAAGGAACGAAAAGGGTCTACACAGGATTTTCAACAGCACCCAGGGAGAGCAGTGGGTTGGAAGCAGAAACAACACCCACCACGTCCCTGGAATACTTAGGTACCAATATTGGAGGGGAAAACATTGTTGCAAGTAACAGAGAGAAAAAAAGAGAGAAAAAAAGAGAAATTCAAACGAGGCAATCTCAAGCATACTACAAGGGGCATGTAGACTACATACTAAATCTAATTTTACCATCTACAATTATACGGATGTAGCACTTAATGATATTGCTTTTGATGTCTTCACCAAGGGTTTACATTTTGTTCCTTTTAGAAATTGCAACATACCCCTTACTTTAATAGATGTAAAACTGTTTACTAGAAGCCTTAACCTGCAACATTTATTTAAACAACAAATACACACACCCTCTGAATTGGATAGGAAAAGCTTATTCAACCCTCCCATGCATTTATTAATCAAACTTTTTGAACAACTAGTGGAAAATGAACTCAGGAGTTTAAAATTTATTCAAAATGACAAAACAAACTTAAAACAAATTGAATTTGATTTTATTGAAATGTTAAAAAAGGAAAACATAAGAGTGATGAAACCGGATAAAGGGGGAGGTATTGTGCTTATGTATGAGAACAATTATGATGAGCACCTCCACCAAATGCTTCAAAATGACGAACAATATGCAACGGTTTCTAGGAATGAAGTCAATATATATTGGTCTAAGATAAAGTATTGTTTGAATGACTACCTATTGCAAGGTGTCATCAATGAGAAATTATATAATTTTTTACATGTTCCGAAACCAAAGTCACCAATAATATTCGGAATTCCAAAAACACATAAAGGACTTGATCCTTTGGCATTTACACCAATAGTGGCAGGAAGTGGTAGCATAACAGAACCATTATCAAAATTTATTGATCATGTGGCAAAGAAATTCACCTGTTTGTTAAGGTATGTGTGTAAGGATTCATGGGAGTTTTTACAAAATGTTCCTTGTAACAACTTTGAACCAGATCTACTAATGGTAACAATTGATATCAAAGATTTATTTCCAAGCATACCCCATGACATCGGACTCCAGTGGTTTAGTGAATTTTTTACTCTGGAAACATGTTTGAGTGCTAACTTAACCAACTTGATTGTGGAACTAATGAGTATTGTATTGGAGAACAATGTTGTGCTCTTTAATGGAGAGTTATTCAAACTCAAGGGAGTTGCGATGGGGGCACCATGTGCCACCATCTATGCCAATGTTGTATTACACAGGTGGGAACTCAAGAATGTATTTATACCTCCATGGGAAGAGCACTTGTTGCTTTACAGAAGGTTTCTGGACGACATTTGCATTTTGTGGAAAGGAACACATGATTTACTCTCAGAATTTTTAACACACATTAACAACTCGACTAGTTTCTTGAAATTTACACATACAATAGGGCTGCATGAACTACACTATTTGGATGTGAATTTATACAAAGATCAGGATAACAAAACCTTCCAGTCAAAAATTTACAGAAAGGCTTCATTTTCTAATTCCCTTTTACATTTCCAAAGTGCTCACCCTTTCTCACAGAAAAAAGGGATTCTTAAAGGGCAGCTAATTAGAGCATCTAGGATGTGCAGTACAGATGGTGACTTCAGGTATGAAGTTCAGGTTCTGCAAAAAATGTTCCTAGAGAGAGGCTACCCTTTGGACTTATTCCAAACATTACATAGAGAGGTAGTGAGCAAAAGAAATTCATTATATTGCCCACTAATAGGAAAGGGCCTTATACAAAATCAATCAACCAGCACAAAGGGAAATGACTTTATTGGACCCAAATTCATCTACACACACTGTGGCCAAGCACAAGAGATAGAAAGGACTATCAATAAGTTTTGGCCATTACTAACAGCACATGAAGATTTTAAGAATGTTTTACCCACTAAACCGAGATTTATTAGGAAAAAGGGTGTTAACTTAAAAGAAATGTTTGAAAAGAAAAAAAGAAAAAACAACGATTGTACAAAGAAAGCAGGCACGTATAAGTGTGAGGCATGCCACCAATGTCATGCAATCTTGGATGATATAGGAATATATCTGCCTTCAAGAAAAATGAGAATTGAATCTCCCACTTATTTCACATGTAACTCAAGAGGAGTGGTTTACTTAGTGGTGTGCGCACTTTGTAAAAGTTTTTATGTAGGTAAGACAGAAAGGGAAATTAAGAGGAGAATGTATGAGCATTTTTACGAAATATCTAAAAGTAAAGAAACAAATGCACTTTACAAGCATTCCCTTGTATGTCCGAACTACAATTTCAAATTTATGGTTCTTGAGCAGGTGAATCGCGATTTAAGAGGGGGGGACTGGGAAACCACTCTAGAATATAGGGAATTGGTGTGGCAACTTAGGCTAAATGCAGGAAACTGGCCTGGGTTAAACGATACCATCAGTATTAAACCAGTTTTAAAACTAAGAAGGGCCAGATTATGATAAAATATCAAATTAACAACAATCAAATACTTACATATTTCAAATGGAAAAGCATTTGACACACACTGATTAACTTTTATGAACTTTCAACTACAAGAGTAAGATCCCGTTAATAACTCCCCATAAACAGGTTTCCCAATAAAGGAATTAATAGTACAGACCATAATGAAATTATAATAACAGTAAAGTCTTTCAAAGTGTAACACCTTTGAATGTACTAATATACTTCATTAACTAGGTGGGCACCAAAATTATGCAGTATGAACATTTGTTTTATTGCAAGAATGAAAGTTATTTCATATTTTAATGAAAGTTTTTTATGTAATTTTTTATGTACTTTTACATTTTAAAATGATGGTTTGTAATTGAACAATACTTTAATTACACAATTGTTTTAATTGCCAATTAATGTAAGCAACTATTTAAACTTGTGCTTTACATGGTTTTACCAACTTGAAAAAGCTCGGAATATCCGAAAGCACTTGTGACATATGGTATTAGTTTTTGTTTTTCTTATACAATAAAAGACCAAGTTTTGGATTTATTTAAAGTTGGTGGCTCAGCTTCGTGGTTACAACTCTTGTTCCTGGTTCCGTTTTTTGAACTGTTTTGGTTTAGGTTCATGGAACATATATTATACATCATTCATGTTTCATATTCAATTTTATGTATTTCCAGACTCTGATAGTATTCATGAAGCTTTTTTCAAAAGTTATTACTAATACTTATATATCGAATGTCTTTGACTGTATGCACTTGTAGCATTTCCCACCCAATATCTGTCTCATATTTCAGGCGTGATTACTATGCTCCCTTAAGGTTTTAATGCACTTGATGAATGAATATTCTTTTACAGTTATAATAGGAAGCAGATTAGTTAGTTTTTTAGTTAGACAATAGTTTTGATGTTATGAACTGTGATATTTTACTGTTCATGTGAAATTTGGCACCATCTATGCCAATGTTGTATTACACAGGTGGGAACTCAAGAATGTATTTATACCTCCATGGGAAGAGCACTTGTTGTTTTACAGAAGGTTTCTGGACGACATTTGCATTTTGTGGAAAGGAACACATGATTTACTCTCAGAATTTTTAACACACATTAACAACTCGACTAGTTTCTTGAAATTTACACATACAATAGGGCTGCATGAACTACACTATTTGGATGTGAATTTATACAAAGATCAGAATAACAAAACCTTCCAGTCAAAAATTTACAGAAAGGCTTCATTTTCTAATTCCCTTTACATTTCCAAAGTGCTCACCCTTTCTCACAGAAAAAAGGGATTCTTAAAGGGCAGCTAATTAGAGCATCTAGGATGTGCAGTACAGATGGTGACTTCAGGTATGAAGTTCAGGTTCTGCAAAAAATGTTCCTAGAGAGAGGCTACCCTTTGGACTTATTCCAAACATTACATAGAGAGGTAGTGAGCAAAAGAAATTCATTATATTGCCCACTAATAGGAAAGGGCCTTATACAAAATCAATCAACCAGCACAAAGGGAAATGACTTTATTGGACCCAAATTCATCTACACACACTGTGGCCAAGCACAAGAGATAGAAAGGACTATCAATAAGTTTTGGCCATTACTAACAGCACATGAAGATTTTAAGAATGTTTTACCCACTAAACCGAGATTTATTAGGAAAAAGGGTGTTAACGTAAAAGAAATGTTTGAAAAGAAAAAAAGAAAAAACAACGATTGTACAAAGAAAGCAGGCACGTATAAGTGTGGGGCATGCCACCAATGTCATGCAATCTTGGATGATATAGGAATATATCTGCCTTCAAGAAAAATGAGAATTGAATCTCCCACTTATTTCACATGTAACTCAAGAGGAGTGGTTTACTTAGTGGTGTGCACACTTTGTAAAAGTTTTTATGTAGGTAAGACAGAAAGGGAAATTAAGAGGAGAATGTATGAGCATTTTTACGAAATATCTAAAAGTAAAGAAACAAATGCACTTTACAAGCATTCCCTTGTATGTCCGAACTACAATTTCAAATTTATGGTTCTTGAGCAGGTGAATCGTGATTTAAGAGGGGGGGACTGGGAAACCACTCTAGAATATAGGGAATTGGTGTGGCAACTTAGGCTAAATGCAGGAAACTGGCCTGGGTTAAACGATACCATCAGTATTAAACCAGTTTTAAAATTAAGAAGGGCCAGATTATGATAAAATATCAAATTAACAACAATCAAATACTTACATATTTCAAATGGAAAAGCGTTTGACACACACTGATTAACTTTTATGAACTTTCAACTACTAGAGTAAGATCCCATTAATAACTCCCCATAAACAGGTTTCCCAATAAAGGAATTAATAGTACAGACCATAATGAAATTATAATAACAGTAAAGTCTTTCAAAGTGTAACACCTTTGAATGTATTAATATACTTCATTAACTAGGTGGGCACGAAAATTATGCAGTATGAACATTTGTTTTATTGCAAGAATGAAAGTTATTTCATATTTTAATGAAAGTTTTTTATGTAATTTTTTATGTACTTTTACATTTTAAAATGATGGTTTGTAATTGAACAACACTTTAATTACACAATTGTTTTAATTGCCAATTAATGTAAGCAACTATTTAAACTTGTGCTTTACATGGTTTTACCAACTTGAAAAAGCTCGGAATATCCGAGCGAAAGCGCTTGTGACATGTGGTATTAGTTTTTGTTTTTCTTATACAATAAAAGACCAAGTTTTGGATTTATTTAAAGTTGGTGGCTCAGCTTCGTGGTTACAACTCTTGTTCCTGGTTCCGTTTTTTGAACTGTTTTGGTTTAGGTTCATGGAACATATATTATACATCGTTCATGTTTCATATTCAATTTTATGTATTTCCAGACTCTGATAGTATCCATGAAGCTTTTTTCAAAAGTTATTACTAATACTTATATATCGAATGTCTTTGACTGTATGCACTTGTAGCATTTCCCACCCAATATCTGTCTCATATTTCAGGAGTGATTACTATGCTCCCTTAATGTTTTAATGCACTTGATGAATGAATATTCTTTTACAGTTATAATAGGAAGCAGATTAGTTAGTTTTTTAGTTAGACAATAGTTTTGATGTTATGAACTGTGATATTTTACTGTTCATGTGAAATTTGGCACCATCTATGCCAATGTTGTATTACACATGTGGGAACTCAAGAATGTATTTATACCTCCATGGGAAGAGCACTTGTTGTTTTACAGAAGGTTTCTGGACGACATTTGCATTTTGTGGAAAGGAACACATGATTTACTCTCAGAATTTTTAACACACATTAACAACTCGACTAGTTTCTTGAAATTTACACATACAATAGGGCTGCATGAACTACACTATTTGGATGTGAATTTATACAAAGATCAGGATAACAAAACCTTCCAGTCAAAAATTTACAGAAAGGCTTCATTTTCTAATTCCCTTTACATTTCCAAAGTGCTCACCCTTTCTCACAGAAAAAGGGATTCTTAAAGGGCAGCTAATTAGAGCATCTAGGATGTGCAGTACAGATGGTGACTTCAGGTATGAAGTTCAGGTTCTGCAAAAATGTTCCTAGAGAGAGGCTACCCTTTGGACTTATTCCAAACATTACATAGAGAGGTAGTGAGCAAAAGAAATTCATTATATTGCCCACTAATAGGAAAGGGCCTTATACAAAATCAATCAACCAGCACAAAGGGAAATGACTTTATTGGACCCAAATTCATCTACACACACTGTGGCCAAGCACAAGAGATAGAAAGGACTATCAATAAGTTTTGGCCATTACTAACAGCACATGAAGATTTTAAGAATGTTTTACCCACTAAACCGAGATTTATTAGGAAAAAGGGTGTTAACTTAAAAGAAATGTTTGAAAAGAAAAAAAGAAAAAACGATTGTACAAAGAAAGCAGGCACGTATAAGGGTGAGGCATGCCACCAATGTCATGCAATCTTGGATGATATAGGAATATATCTGCCTAAAAGAAAAATGAGAATTGAATCTCCCACTTATTTCACATGTAACTCAAGAGGAGTGGTTTACTTAGTGGTGTGCACACTTTGTAAAAGTTTTTATGTAGGTAAGACAGAAATGGAAATTAAGAGGAGAATGTATGAGCATTTTTACGAAATATCTAAAAGTAAAGAAATAAATGCACTTTACAAGCATTCCCTTGTATGTCCGAACTACAATTTCAAATTTATGGTTCTTGAGCAGGTGAATCGCGATTTAAGAGGGGGGGACTGGGAAACCACTCTAGAATATAGGGAATTGGTGTGGCAACTTAGGCTAAATGCAGGAAACTGGCCTGGGTTAAACGATACCATCAGTATTAAACCAGTTTTAAAACTAAGAAGGGCCAGATTATGATAAAATATCAAATTAACAACAATCAAATACTTACATATTTCAAATGGAAAAGCATTTGACACACACTGATTAACTTTTATGAACTTTCAACTACTAGAGTAAGATCCCGTTAATAACTCCCCATAAACAGGTTTCCCAATAAAGGAATTAATAGTACAGACCATAATGAAATTATAATAACAGTAAAGTCTTTCAAAGTGTAACACCTTTGAATGTATTAATATACTTCATTAACTAGGTGGGCACGAAAATTATGCAGTATGAACATTTGTTTTATTGCAAGAATGAAAGTTATTTCAAATTTTAATGAAAGTTTTTTATGTAATTTTTTATGTACTTTTACATTTTAAAATGATGGTCTGTAATTGAACAATACTTTAATTACACAATTGTTTTAATTGCCAATTAATGTAAGCAACTATTTAAACTTGTGCTTTACATGGTTTTACCAACTTGAAAAAGCTCGGAATATCCGAGCAAAAGCGCTTGTGACACGTGGTATTAGTTTTTGTTTTTCTTATACAATAAAAGACCAAGTTTTGGATTTATTTAAAGTTGGTGGCTCAGCTTCGTGGTTACAACTCTTGTTCCTGGTTCCGTTTTTTGAACTGTTTTGGTTTAGGTTCATGGAACATATATTATACATCGTTCATGTTTCATATTCAATTTTATGTATTTCCAGACTCTGATAGTATTCATGAAGCTTTTTTCAAAAGTTATTACTAATACTTATATATCGAATGTCTTTGACTGTATGCACTTGTAGCATTTCCCACCCAATATCTGTCTCATATTTCAGGAGTGATTACTATGCTCCCTTAAGGTTTTAATGCACTTGATGAATGAATATTCTTTTACAGTTATAATAGGAAGCAGATTAGTTAGTTTTTTAGTTAGACAATAGTTTTGATGTTATGAACTGTGATATTTTACTGTTCATGTGAAATTTGGCACCATCTATGCCAATGTTGTATTACACAGGTGGGAACTCAAGAATGTATTTATACCTCCATGGGAAGAGCACTTGTTGTTTTACAGAAGGTTTCTGGACGACATTTGCATTTTGTGGAAAGGAACACATGATTTACTCTCAGAATTTTTAACACACATTAACAACTCGACTAGTTTCTTGAAATTTACACATACAATAGGGCTGCATGAACTACACTATTTGGATGTGAATTTATACAAAGATCAGGATAACAAAACCTTCCAGTCAAAAATTTACAGAAAGGCTTCATTTTCTAATTCCCTTTTACATTTCCAAAGTGCTCACCCTTTCTCACAGAAAAAAGGGATTCTTAAAGGGCAGCTAATTAGAGCATCTAGGATGTGCAGTACAGATGGTGACTTCAGGTATGAAGTTCAGGTTCTGCAAAAAATGTTCCTAGAGAGAGGCTACCCTTTGGACTTATTCCAAACATTACATAGAGAGGTAGTGAGCAAAAGAAATTCATTATATTGCCCACTAATAGGAAAGGGCCTTATACAAAATCAATCAACCAGCACAAAGGGAAATGACTTTATTGGACCCAAATTCATCTGCACACACTGTGGCCAAGCACAAGAGATAGAAAGGACTATCAATAAGTTTTGGCCATTACTAACAGCACATGAAGATTTTAAGAATGTTTTACCCACTAAACCGAGATTTATTAGGAAAAAGGGTGTTAACTTAAAAGAAATGTTTGAAAAGAAAAAAAGAAAAAACAACGATTGTACAAAGAAAGCAGGCACGTGTAAGTGTGGGGCATGCTACCAATGTCATGCAATCTTGGATGATATAGGAATATATCTGCCTTCAAGAAAAATGAGAATTGAATCTCCCACTTATTTCACATGTAACTCAAGAGGAGTGGTTTACTTAGTGGTGTGCTCACTTTGTAAAAGTTTTTATGTAGGTAAGACAGAAAGGGAAATTAAGAGGAGAATGTATGAGCATTTTTACGAAATATCTAAAAGTAAAGAAACAAATGCACTTTACAAGCATTCCCTTGTATGTCCGAACTACAATTTCAAATTTATGGTTCTTGAGCAGGTGAATCGCGATTTAAGAGGGGGGGACTGGGAAACCACTCTAGAATATAGGGAATTGGTGTGGCAACTTAGGCTAAATGCAGGAAACTGGCCTGGGTTAAACGATACCATCAGTATTAAACCAGTTTTAAACTAAGAAGGGCCAGATTATGATAAAATATCAAATTAACAACAATCAAATACTTACTTATTTCAAATGGAAAAGCATTTGACACACACTGATTAACTTTTATGAACTTTCAACTACTAGAGTAAGATCCCATTAATAACTCCCCATAAACAGGTTTCCCAATAAAGGAATTAATAGTACAGACCATAATGAAATTATAATAACAGTAAAGTCTTTCAAAGTGTAACACCTTTGAATGTATTAATATACTTCATTAACTAGGTGGGCACGAAAATTATGCAGTATGAACATTTGTTTTATTGCAAGAATGAAAGTTATTTCATATTTTAATGAAAGTTTTTTATGTAATTTTTTATGTACTTTTACATTTTAAAATGATGGTTTGTAATTGACGATTGTTTTAATTGCCAATTAATGTAAGCAACTATTTAAACTTGTGCTTTACATGGTTTTACCAACTTGAAAAAGCTCGGAATATCCGAGCGAAAGCGCTTGTGACATGTGGTATTAGTTTTTGTTTTTCTTATACAATAAAAGACCAAGTTTTGGATTTATTTAAAGTTGGTGGCTCAGCTTTGTGGTTACAACTCTTGTTCCTGGTTCCGTTTTTTGAACTGTTTTGGTTTAGGTTCATGGAACATATATTATACATCGTTCATGTTTCATATTCAATTTTATGTATTTCCAGACTCTGATAGTATTCATGAAGCTTTTTCAAAAGTTATTACTAATACTTATATATCGAATGTCTTTGACTGTATGCACTTGTAGCATTTCCCACCCAATATCTGTCTCATATTTCAGGAGTGATTACTATGCTCCCTTAAGGTTTTAATGCACTTGATGAATGAATATTCTTTTACAGTTATAATAGGAAGCAGATTAGTTAGTTTTTTAGTTAGACAATAGTTTTGATGTTATGAACTGTGATATTTTACTGTTCATGTGAAATTTGGCACCATCTATGCCAATGTTGTATTACACAGGTGGGAACTCAAGAATGTATTTATACCTCCATGGGAAGAGCACTTGTTGTTTTAAAGAAGGTTTCTGGACGACATTTGCATTTTGTGGAAAGGAACACATGATTTACTCTCAGAATTTTTAACACACATTAACAACTCGACTAGTTTCTTGAAATTTACACATACAATAGGGCTGCATGAACTACACTATTTGGATGTGAATTTATACAAAGATCAGGATAACAAAACCTTCCAGTCAAAAATTTACAGAAAGGCTTCATTTTCTAATTCCCTTTTACATTTCCAAAGTGCTCACCCTTTCTCACAGAAAAAAGGGATTCTTAAAGGGCAGCTAATTAGAGCATCTAGGATGTGCAGTACAGATGGTGACTTCAGGTATGAAGTTCAGGTTCTGCAAAAAATGTTCCTAGAGAGAGGCTATCCTTTGGACTTATTCCAAACATTACATAGAGAGGTAGTGAGCAAAAGAAATTCATTATATTGCCCACTAATAGTAAAGGGCCTTATACAAAATCAATCAACCAGCACAAAGGGAAATGACTTTATTGGACCCAAATTCATCTACACACACTGTGGCCAAGCACAAGAGATAGAAAGGACTATCAATAAGTTTTGGCCATTACTAACAGCACATGAAGATTTTAAGAATGTTTTACCCACTAAACCGAGATTTATTAGGAAAAAGGGTGTTAACTTAAAAGAAATGTTTGAAAAGAAAAAAAGAAAAAACAACGATTGTACAAAGAAAGCAGGCACGTATAAGTGTGGGGCATGCCACCAATGTCATGCAATCTTGGATGATATAGGAATATATCTGCCTTCAAGAAAAATGAGAATTGAATCTCCCACTTATTTCACATGTAACTCAAGAGGAGTGGTTTACTTAGTGGTGTGCTCACTTTGTAAAAGTTTTTATGTAGGTAAGACAGAAAGGGAAATTAAGAGGAGAATGTATGAGCATTTTTACGAAATATCTAAAAGTAAAGAAACAAATGCACTTTACAAGCATTCCCTTGTATGTCCGAACTACAATTTCAAATTTATGGTTCTTGAGCAGGTGAATCGCGATTTAAGAGGGGGGGACTGGGAAACCACTCTAGAATATAGGGAATTGGTGTGGCAACTTAGGCTAAATGCAGGAAACTGGCCTGGGTTAAACGATACCATCAGTATTAAACCAGTTTTTAAACTAAGAAGGGCCAGATTATGATAAAATATCAAATTAACAACAATCAAATACTTACTTATTTCAAATGGAAAAGCATTTGACACACACTGATTAACTTTTATGAACTTTCAACTACTAGAGTAAGATCCCATTAATAACTCCCCATAAACAGGTTTCCCAATAAAGGAATTAATAGTACAGACCATAATGAAATTATAATAACAGTAAAGTCTTTCAAAGTGTAACACCTTTGAATGTATTAATATACTTCATTAACTAGGTGGGCACGAAAATTATGCAGTATGAACATTTGTTTTATTGCAAGAATGAAAGTTATTTCATATTTTAATGAAAGTTTTTTATGTAATTTTTTATGTACTTTTACATTTTAAAATGATGGTTTGTAATTGAACAATACTTTAATTACACAATTGTTTTATTTGCCAATTAATGTAAGCAACTATTTAAACTTGTGCTTTACATGGTTTTACCAACTTGAAAAAGCTCGGAATATCCGAGCGAAAGCACTTGTGACATATGGTATTAGTTTTTGTTTTTCTTATACAATAAAAGACCAAGTTTTGGATTTATTTAAAGTTGGTGGCTCAGCTTCGTGGTTACAACTCTTGTTCCTGGTTCCGTTTTTTGAACTGTTTTGGTTTAGGTTCATGGAACATATATTATACATCATTCATGTTTCATATTCAATTTTATGTATTTCCAGACTCTGATAGTATTCATGAAGCTTTTTTCAAAAGTTATTACTAATACTTATATATTGAATGTCTTTGACTGTATGCACTTGTAGCATTTCCCACCCAATATCTGTCTCATATTTCAGGAGTGATTACTATGCTCCCTTAAGGTTTTAATGCACTTGATGAATGAATATTCTTTTACAGTTATAATAGGAAGCAGATTAGTTAGTTTTTTAGTTAGACAATAGTTTTGATGTTATGAACTGTGATATTTTACTGTTCATGTGAAATTTGGCACCATCTATGCCAATGTTGTATTACACAGGTGGGAACTCAAGAATGTATTTATACCTCCATGGGAAGAGCACTTGTTGTTTTACAGAAGGTTTCTGGACGACATTTGCATTTTGTGGAAAGGAACACATGATTTACTCTCAGAATTTTTAACACACATTAACAACTCGACTAGTTTCTTGAAATTTACACATACAATAGGGCTGCATGAACTACACTATTTGGATGTGAATTTATACAAAGATCAGGATAACAAAACCTTCCAGTCAAAAATTTACAGAAAGGCTTCATTTTCTAATTCCCTTTTACATTTCCAAAGTGCTCACCCTTTCTCACAGAAAAAAGGGATTCTTAAAGGGCAGCTAATTAGAGCATCTAGGATGTGCAGTACAGATGGTGACTTCAGGTATTAAGTTCAGGTTCTGCACAAAATGTTCCTAGAGAGAGGCTACCCTTTGGACTTATTCCAAACATTACATAGAGAGGTAGTGAGCAAAAGAAATTCATTATATTGCCCACTAATAGGAAAGGGCCTTATACAAAATCAATCAACCAGCACAAAGGGAAATGACTTTATTGGACCCAAATTCATCTACACACACTGTGGCCAAGCACAAGAGATAGAAAGGACTATCAATAAGTTTTGGCCATTACTAACAGCACATGAAGATTTTAAGAATGTTTTACCCACTAAACCGAGATTTATTAGGAAAAAGGGTGTTAACTTAAAAGAAATGTTTGAAAAGAAAAAAAGAAAAAACAACGATTGTACAAAGAAAGCAGGCACGTATAAGTGTGGGGCATGCCACCAATGTCATGCAATCTTGGATGATATAGGAATATATCTGCCTTCAAGAAAAATGAGAATTGAATCTCCCACTTATTTCACATGTAACTCAAGAGGAGTGGTTTACTTAGTGGTGTGCACACTTTGTAAAAGTTTTTATGTAGGTAAGACAGAAAGGGAAATTAAGAGGAGAATGTATGAGCATTTTTACGAAATATCTAAAAGTAAAGAAACAAATGCACTTTACAAGCATTCCCTTGTATGTCCGAACTACAATTTCAAATTTATGGTTCTTGAGCAGGTGAATCGCGATTTAAGAGGGGGGGACTGGGAAACCACTCTAGAATATAGGGAATTGGTGTGGCAACTTAGGCTAAATGCAGGAAACTGGCCTGGGTTAAACGATACCATCAGTATTAAACCAGTTTTAAAACTAAGAAGGGCCAGATTATGATAAAATATCAAATTAACAACAATCAAATACTTACATATTTCAAATGGAAAAGCGTTTGACACACACTGATTAACTTTTATGAACTTTCAACTACTAGAGTAAGATCCCATTAATAACTCCCCATAAACAGGTTTCCCAATAAAGGAATTAATAGTACAGACCATAATGAAATTATAATAACAGTAAAGTCTTTCAAAGTGTAACACCTTTGAATGTATTAATATACTTCATTAACTAGGTGGGCACGAAAATTATGCAGTATGAACATTTGTTTTATTGCAAGAATGAAAGTTATTTCATATTTTAATGAAAGTTTTTTATGTACTTTTACATTTTAAAATGATGGTTTGTAATTGAACAATACTTTAATTACACAATTGTTTTAATTGCCAATTAATGTAAGCAACTATTTAAACTTGTGCTTTACATGGTTTTACCAACTTGAAAAAGCTCGGAATATCCGAGCGAAAGCGCTTGTGACACGTGGTATTAGTTTTTGTTTTTCTTATACAATAAAAGACCAAGTTTTGGATTTATTTAAAGTTGGTGGCTCAGCTTCGTGGTTACAACTCTTGTTCCTGGTTCCGTTTTTTGAACTGTTTTGGTTTAGGTTCATGGAACATATATTATACATCGTTCATGTTTCATATTCAATTTTATGTATTTCCAGACTCTGATAGTATTCATGAAGCTTTTTTCAAAAGTTATTACTAATACTTATATATCGAATGTCTTTGACTGTATGCACTTGTAGCATTTCCCACCCAATATCTGTCTCATATTTCAGGAGTGATTACTATGCTCCCTTAAGGTTTTAATGCACTTGATGAATGAATATTCTTTTACAGTTATAATAGGAAACAGATTAGTTAGTTTTTTAGTTAGACAATAGTTTTGATGTTATGAACTGTGATATTTTACTGTTCATGTGTAATTTGGCACCATCTATGCCAATGTTGTATTACACAGGTGGGAACTCAAGAATGTATTTATACCTCCATGGGAAGAGCACTTGTTGTTTTATAGAAGGTTTCTGGACGACATTTGCATTTTGTGGAAAGGAACACATGATTTACTCTCAGAATTTTTAACACACATTAACAACTCGACTAGTTTCTTGAAATTTACACATACAATAGGGCTGCATGAACTACACTATTTGGATGTGAATTTATACAAAGATCAGGATAACAAAACCTTCCAGTCAAAAATTTACAGAAAGGCTTCATTTTCTAATTCCCTTTTACATTTCCAAAGTGCTCACCCTTTCTCACAGAAAAAAGGGATTCTTAAAGGGCAGCTAATTAGAGCATCTAGGATGTGCAGTACAGATGGTGACTTCAGGTATGAAGTTCAGGTTCTGCAAAAAATGTTCCTAGAGAGAGGCTACCCTTTGGACTTATTCCAAACATTACATAGAGAGGTAGTGAGCAAAAGAAATTCATTATATTGCCCACTAATAGGAAAGGGCCTTATACAAAATCAATCAACCAGCACAAAGGGAAATGACTTTATTGGACCCAAATTCATCTACACACACTGTGGCCAAGCACAAGAGATAGAAAGGACTATCAATAAGTTTTGGCCATTACTAACAGCACATGAAGATTTTAAGAATGTTTTACCCACTAAACCGAGATTTATTAGGAAAAAGGGTGTTAACTTAAAAGAAATGTTTGAAAAGAAAAAAAAAAAAACAACGATTGTACAAAGAAAGCAGGCACGTATAAGTGTGGGGCATGCCACCAATGTCATGCAATCTTGGATGATATAGGAATATATCTGCCTTCAAGAAAAATGAGAATTGAATCTCCCACTTATTTCACATGTAACTCAAGAGGAGTGGTTTACTTAGTGGTGTGCTCACTTTGTAAAAGTTTTTATGTAGGTAAGACAGAAAGGGAAATTAAGAGGAGAATGTATGAGCATTTTTACGAAATATCTAAAAGTAAAGAAACAAATGCACTTTACAAGCATTCCCTTGTATGTCCGAACTACAATTTCAAATTTATGGTTCTTGAGCAGGTGAATCGCGATTTAAGAGGGGACTGGGAAACCACTCTAGAATATAGGGAATTGGTGTGGCAACTTAGGCTAAATGCAGGAAACTGGCCTGGGTTAAACGATACCATCAGTATTAAACCAGTTTTTAAACTAAGAAGGGCCAGATTATGATAAAATATCAAATTAACAACAATCAAATACTTACTTATTTCAAATGGAAAAGCATTTGACACACACTGATTAACTTTTATGAACTTTCAACTACTAGAGTAAGATCCCATTAATAACTCCCCATAAACAGGTTTCCCAATAAAGGAATTAATAGTACAGACCATAATGAAATTATAATAACAGTAAAGTCTTTCAAAGTGTAACACCTTTGAATGTATTAATATACTTCATTAACTAGGTGGGCACGAAAATTATGCAGTATGAACATTTGTTTTATTGCAAGAATGAAAGTTATTTCATATTTTAATGAAAGTTTTTTATGTAATTTTTTATGTACTTTTACATTTTAAAATGATGGTTTGTAATTGAACAATACTTTAATTACACGATTGTTTTAATTGCCAATTAATGTAAGCAACTATTTAAACTTGTGCTTTACATGGTTTTACCAACTTGAAAAAGCTCGGAATATCCGAGCGAAAGCGCTTGTGACATGTGGTATTAGTTTTTGTTTTTCTTATACAATAAAAGACCAAGTTTTGGATTTATTTAAAGTTGGTGGCTCAGCTTCGTGGTTACAACTCTTGTTCCTGGTTCCGTTTTTTGAACTGTTTTGGTTTAGGTTCATGGAACATATATTATACATCGTTCATGTTTCATATTCAATTTTATGTATTTCCAGACTCTGATAGTATTCATGAAGCTTTTTTCAAAAGTTATTACTAATACTTATATATCGAATGTCTTTGACTGTATGCACTTGTAGCATTTCCCACCCAATATCTGTCTCATATTTCAGGAGTGATTACTATGCTCCCTTAAGGTTTTAATGCACTTGATGAATGAATATTCTTTTACAGTTATAATAGGAAGCAGATTAGTTAGTTTTTTAGTTAGACAATAGTTTTGATGTTATGAACTGTGATATTTTACTGTTCACGTGAAATTTGGCACCATCTATGCCAATGTTGTATTACACAGGTGGGAACTCAAGAATGTATTTATACCTCCATGGGAAGAGCACTTGTTGTTTTAAAGAAGGTTTCTGGACGACATTTGCATTTTGTGGAAAGGAACACATGATTTACTCTCAGAATTTTTAACACACATTAACAACTCGACTAGTTTCTTGAAATTTACACATACAATAGGGCTGCATGAACTACACTATTTGGATGTGAATTTATACAAAGATCAGGATAACAAAACATTCCAGTCAAAAATTTACAGAAAGGCTTCATTTTCTAATTCACTTTTACATTTCCAAAGTGCTCACCCTTTCTCACAGAAAAAAGGGATTCTTAAAGGGCAGCTAATTAGAGCATCTAGGATGTGCAGTACAGATGGTGACTTCAGGTATGAAGTTCAGGTTCTGCAAAAAATGTTCCTAGAGAGAGGCTACCCTTTGGACTTATTCCAAACATTACATAGAGAGGTAGTGAGCAAAAGAAATTCATTATATTGCCCACTAATAGGAAAGGGCCTTATACAAAATCAATCAACCAGCACAAAAGGAAATGACTTTATTGGACCCAAATTCATCTACACACACTGTGGCCAAGCACAAGAGATAGAAAGGACTATCAATAAGTTTTGGCCATTACTAACAGCACATGAAGATTTTAAGAATGTTTTACCCACTAAACCGAGATTTATTAGGAAAAAGGGTGTTAACTTAAAAGAAATGTTTGAAAAGAAAAAAAGAAAAAACAACGATTGTACAAAGAAAGCAGGCACGTATAAGTGTGGGGCATGCCACCAATGTCATGCAATCTTGGATGATATAGGAATATATCTGCCTTCAAGAAAATGAGAATTGAATCTCCCACTTATTTCACATGTAACTCAAGAGGAGTGGTTTACTTAGTGGTGTGCTCACTTTGTAAAAGTTTTATGTAGGTAAGACAGAAAGGGAAATTAAGAGGAGAATGTATGAGCATTTTACGAAATATCTAAAAGTAAAGAAACAAATGCACTTTACAAGCATTCCCTTGTATGTCCGAACTACAATTTCAAATTTATGGTTCTTGAGCAGGTGAATCGCGATTTAAGAGGGGGGGACTGGGAAACCACTCTAGAATATAGGGAATTGGTGTGGCAACTTAGGCTAAATGCAGGAAACTGGCCTGGGTTAAACGATACCATCA
The DNA here is from genome assembly GCF_019279795.1 of Protopterus annectens. NCBI lineage: Eukaryota > Metazoa > Chordata > Ceratodontiformes > Protopteridae > Protopterus > Protopterus annectens. Next base: position 87,015,617 of record NC_056725.1, read on the forward strand.
GTATTAAACCAGTTTTTAAACTAAGAAGGGCCAGATTATGATAAAATATCAAATTAACAACAATCAAATACTTACTTATTTCAAATGGAAAAGCATTTGACACACACTGATTAACTTTTATGAACTTTCAACTACTAGAGTAAGATCCGTTAATAACTCCCCATAAACAGGTTTCCCAATAAAGGAATTAATAGTACAGACCATAATGAAATTATAATAACAGTAAAGTCTTTCAAAGTGTAACACCTTTGAATGTATTAATATACTTCATTAACTAGGTGGGCACGAAAATTATGCAGTATGAACATTTGTTTTATTGCAAGAATGAAAGTTATTTCATATTTTAATGAAAGTTTTTTATGTAATTTTTTATGTACTTTTACATTTTAAAATGATGGTTTGTAATTGAACAATACTTTAATTACACGATTGTTTTAATTGCCAATTAATGTAAGCAACTATTTAAACTTGTGCTTTACATGGTTTTACCAACTTGAAAAAGCTCGGAATATCCGAGCGAAAGCGCTTGTGACATGTGGTATTAGTTTTTGTTTTTCTTATACAATAAAAGACCAAGTTTTGGATTTATTTAAAGTTGGTGGCTCAGCTTCGTGGTTACAACTCTTGTTCCTGGTTCCGTTTTTTAACTGTTTTGGTTTAGGTTCATGGAACATATATTATACATCGTTCATGTTTCATATTCAATTTTATGTATTTCCAGACTCTGATAGTATTCATGAAGCTTTTTTCAAAAGTTATTACTAATACTTATATATCGAATGTCTTTGACTGTATGCACTTGTAGCATTTCCCACCCAATATCTGTCTCATATTTCAGGAGTGATTACTATGCTCCCTTAAGGTTTTAATGCACTTGATGAATGAATATTCTTTTACAGTTATAATAGGAAGCAGATTAGTTAGTTTTTTAGTTAGACAATAGTTTTGATGTTATGAACTGTGATATTTTACTGTTCATGTGAAATTTGGGAACTGATACAACTTCTATATTTTACTTACCCACTATGGGGCTCTGATATTATGTAGCGATTTGAACTAGGTTTTGATGTCATCATTTAGAACCATCTGATTGGTTCTTTTATGTTTTTTAAATGTTCTGTATACCAGTTTGTTATATGGTCTGATGAAGCTATTCAGTGAAAGTGCTTACCATTTGTAATTAAACGTGGTTATTTTACATTTTATGATTCTGGTTCCTCATTTTTTGCCTAATCTGTGGACTGCATTTATTATCATACTTATAGCCAATTTGTGTTGAACATTTCTCAGTGTATACTTCATTAGTAACACTTATGATTCTAGAAATATGAACATTTCATTGAAATGTGATAACATAACTTGATTTTGTCAAAAAGCTCAGTATGTAGCCATTGAAAGTATGAGTGGAAAGTTCCACATCATCATTGGAGGAATATGTTACATTTCCTGTTAAGCTGTTTTATATTTGTAACTGTTTTATATTTGTTTTCTTTTTACTGTGTGTGTGTATATATATATATATATATATATATATATATATATATATATATATATATATATATGTATATATGCATTTTCACTTTAAAATACTTTCTCTGACATTTAAAACCAGGTATAAAATGTTAATTGTTGTTGGAAACAAGTATTTTATCCAAATGCATAAGTTATACAGTGTCTATACACACACACACACACACACACACACACACACACACACACACACACACACACACACACACACACACACACACACATATCACAGGCATAACTCACACCCAGACAGACACAAAAATAAATAAATGCATAAATAATAACCATACTAATGTGTTTTAGATCACTGCTGTCAGGATGCACATACTGCACTGCAAAGTCCTCAGACACACGCACACACACACACACACACACACACACACACACACACACACACACACACACACACACACACACGCACACACACACACACACACACACACACACACACCTTATAACTTCTGCTGAAGAAGTTGCTTGTTTAATCCAAGACCATTTTTCAAAAACACCACACCATTATGTTCAAATCAATATATGCACAAAAAATGTTCTGTCTTAACTCTTACCATACAATGGAAGAATCAGGGATAAAGGTGAATATAATGGGGGACAAAGGCCCAAAATCAGGACAAGTTTTAAATATTGTTCTTATATACTTAGGAAATTGCTGGAATGGCAAGTTTTGTATTAGCACACATTTTCTGAAGGCTATGGACTTAAAAGTTATAAAATCTGAAATTCACACACCTGATAATATTTATGCAATTGTCTGTAATTTGCCATAAAACCACACAGACCAAAAACTGTAAGGCAAAATGAGGAACAATTCATCAGTGCACTATTTTATTTTTGCTGAGTAATATATAGCTTTTCAGCTCACCAGTGTTTAAGTCAGTTTGATTTGACAGTGATAGACAGCAGAAGCAATAGCAACACCAGTCCATATCAGTTTATTCAAACACTGGTTATGCAGAAGCGAAGGTGAAGCACCTAATAATAATAATAATAATAATAATAATAATAAAATTCTGTCTGATAAGTGGCAGGAAATCTTAGATCTTCCTTTAGTTAGCTGCTGCAAAATGAAATAGGCACTGTGACAACTCCACCAATCAATCTGCATGCAGTACAGACCCTAAAAAGCTGAAGCGCAAAGAATAACAGAACCAACAGCAGGGCCTTTAAAATGAATGGATGACACTTGCTAGGAGCTAGCAAACCAAACAACCAATCAGGAACCATGCAATGCTGCTGGTATGGGATGGGAGCTGACTGTGACAGTGACAGACCATATGCAATGCTGCTGGTATGGGATGGGAGCTGACTGTGGCAGTGACAGACCGTATGCAATGTTGCTAGTATGGGATGGCAGCTGATTGTGGCAGTGACAGACCGTATCCAATGCTGCTGGTATGGGATGGGAGCTGACTGTGGCAGTGACAGACCATATGCAATGCTGCTGGTATGGGATGGGAGTTGACTTTTGCAGTGACAGACCGTATGCAATGCTGCTGGTATGGGATGGGAGCTGACTGTGGCAGTGACAGACCGTATGCAATGTTGCTAGTATGGGATGGGAGCTGATTGTGGCAGTGACAGACCATATGCAATGCTGATGGTATGGGATGGGAGCTGACTGTGGCAGTGACAGACCGTATGCAATGCTGCTTGTATGGGATGGGAGTTGACTGTGGCAGTGATAGACCGTATGCAATGCTGCTGGTATGGGATAGGAGCTGACTGTGGCAGTGACAGACCCTATGCAATGTTGCTAGTATGGGATGGGAGCTGATTGTGGCAGTGACAGACCGTATGCAATGCTGCTGGTATGGGATGGGAGCTGACTGTGGCAGTGACAGACCATATGCAATGCTGCTGGTATGGGATGGGAGTTGACTGTGGCAGTGACAGACCATATGCAATGCTGCTAGTATGGGATGGGAGTTGATTGTGGCAGTGACAGACTATATGCAATGCTGCTGGTATGGGATGGGAGCTGATTGTAGCAGTGACAGACCATATGCAATGCTGCTGGTATGGGATGGGAGCTGACTGTGGCAGTGACAGACTGTATGTAATGCTGCTGGTATGGGATGGGAGCTGATTGTGGCAGTGACGAACCGTAGTTAGTTGGTAACTCCAGCCCACAAGATTCAAAGGCCTGCAAAGCCAGAAAGAACAGTCGTTGCAGAACCAAAACCATGGAGTAAAAGAAAAAAAGCCAAATTAACAAGATATTCCATCAAATTTGCTACAAGTTTCTTGTCTTAATCCAGTTCCTGATCACTTAATATACCATGTCTGAAAGGGACTTTGGATTGTCTTATTAGTCCAAGCTCTAGATGCACTGAGCTATTGATCCTTTCAAAGCATCAATAGCACAGAATAGTGAGAAGATGGCATGGTGGCATTGACCCTTTTAACTTTATTATTCCATGTTGACCTTCACAAGCTCCTCATACATTGGCTGTATAACAACAAACTCCTCATACATTGGTTCATAGGTTCATAGGTTCATACTAGGCTATCTGCCCGAGGGCATTTACAAGCCTAGCCCATCGTTTTGTGGCTTACGCCACCCCTTTAGTATGGGGAACTATACCCATTATTTTGCTGTGCCTCTGTCGAGCAGTGACACTGAGGTAATCCCTTGGGTATATCTGCGATCTCCCATCCATTGGTCAAGATTTCTCTTGAACCAGGCCAGCGAGGTGCTCTGCCTCACATGTACCGGGATTTTGTTCCACAGCATAGGGAGTCTTTGGGTGATGAATCTATCCCTCCAGCACGTCCTATTAATAGCCGTGTCGAGGTTTAAGTCTCCCGCCCTTGTGGCTCTGATGGATCTAGATTTTTTGAGGTGAAGCATATTCATCAAATCTGGGTTTGACATGGCCTTGTATGTTAGGCAAAGGTCACCTCTGAGCAAGCGATGGCGACTGAATAGAGCTGGAGTTCTTTCAGTCGGGCAGCATAGGACAGATTTTTGAGACCCTTTATCCTTTTGGTGAGGAACTTTGTGGCCTCTCCAGCTGCTGCAAGTGTCGGGTCAGATACATTCCGAATGGGGCATTGTACTCAATCATTGGTCTGATGAGTGATGAGTAAAGGGAGACTATGACCTCCCTTGATCTAGATGAGAATCCCTTCATGATAAGGTGGGCAATGTAGAAGGTCTTCCTGACTACTTTAGCTACATGGGTGTCGAATGACAGACTACTATCAACCTGGGTCCCCAGGTCCCTGATAACTTCTTCTGTGCTCAGTGGATTGCCACCTATTTGGTAGCTAGGGGTAACCTTGTTTTTCCCGAAGGGTATGACTATGCATTTTTTGGCATTTAACTTTAGGCCGTGGCTCTGGCACCAGTTATCCGTTTCTGTGAGACCCTTCTGAAGGATATCTGTGTCAGATGTGTCTTCTACTATGGCGCCCAGTTTGCAGTCATCTGCAAACTTTGTCAGCCATAACCCTCCTGTGTTTGCTTGTACTTCGGAAAAGTAGATGCCAAACAAGAGTGGGCCCAGGACTGAGCCCTGTGGGACACCACTTGTGACAGGCTTTGAGTCTGACATGGCGCCAGCAACTCTGACCCTGTGGGTTCTGTCACTCAGCCAGTTTGCAACCCATCTTGTGATGTATGGGTTAACATTTAAGCTGATGAGTTTTTCAATGATACCCGAGTGGGGTATTGTATCGAAGGCCTTAGCCAGATCGAGGTAGGCTGTATGGACTGCCTTTCCCTCATCAATGGCTTTAGTGACTGTTTCAAAAAAGTCAACCAAGTTTAAAAGGCATGATCTGCCTTTGACAAAGCCAAACTGGGTTGGATCCAAAGTCTGCAAATTCCCTATGTCTTTATTTATGAGGTCCATTATGATCCTCTCCATGGCTTTGCAGATAAGGCTTGTCAAGCTAATGGGCCGGTAATTTCCAGGGTCGGTGGAGGCACCGCCTTTGTGAAGTGGGACCACAGTTGCAGTGCGCCACTCCCTGGGTACGTATCCAGAGGTAAGACTTTGATTAAACAGCTGTCCTAGCTGTGGGTTTAATTCCTCATTGAGTTCGTGGAGCACACAGCCGGGGACACCATCAGGTCCCATGGATGCTGTGTTTTTTGCTTTGGAGAGAGCAGTTCTCACTTGGGTGCTGGAGATGTTTGGGGGGCTGCAATCGTTTGGTATAGATATCTCTCCTTTTGGGGGGGGGAGAAGTTTGCACTGAACCTGTCAGCCAGTATGTTGGCAATGTCTGTAGGATCAGTAATCTTCACATCATTTTGAACTAGTTCTGAGCATATCTGGGAGTTTCCTCCTAGGTTTCTAACATAGCTAAAGAAGGCCTTATGATTGTCTTTTGAGTCTTTAGCTATTTTTCTCTCGAAATTTGCTTTGGATGATTTTATGAGAGCTCTTAGTTTTTACTTATAGTGATCAAGGGTGTCTTACCTTTTAAGGATTTTGCTCTATCTTGTAGTAGCTTCCTCCTTTTGTTGTAGAGTTTGTTTATGGCTGGGGTCCACCAGACTGGACGCTTGCCTTTGGTACAAAGAGTCTTTGTTTTGCTTGGGATTGCCTTATCCATGCAGTCCTGCAGGTGCTGGTAGAAGGCATTTGTAAGTGATTCAGCGGCTTGAGTACTGTTTTCCGATTCGGGGCCTTAAAGGAGACCACACTAGTCTTTAGAAGTGTGAAGTCGGCTTTTGAGAAGTTCTTTACTGTGGTCTTTTTATTTCAGGTGGGGGTGGGATGAGGACCTCCAGCGAGATTAGTTTGTGATCTGATCTCACCAGTGAGCGGTATACTTCTGGTGTTGAACATTGTGCTCCCATGTTCGTGATGATGAGATCAAGTATGTTATCTCCTCTTGTGGGGATGGTGACTAGTTGTTCCATGGCATTTGAGTTTATGAATTCCAGGAACTTTTGGGCTAGGGTGTTTGGGCTTGAGTAGTGTTCCCAGTCTATATTAGGGTAATTGAAGTCACCTAGTATGATGGTGTTTGGTGATACATTTATCCCCTCTAGTGTTTTCAGGAAGGCCATCTGAGGTTCCTGAGTTTGTGAGGGTGGCCTGTAACATGCTACAATTTGCAGAGCAGTCTTGCCTACGGTTAATTGCACCTGGATGGTCTCTGATGCATGATGCGTTGCCACCAGTCTTGAGGTGTGGGTGTCCTTGATGAATATGGATACCCCTCCTCCTTTCTTGGTATTGTCCGGATTTTGGGGCCGGAACGCATGATATGAGGTAAAACCTGATAGCGCTGGGGTGCTCTCAGGAGCCTTGAACCAGGTTTCTGTCACAGCACAGACATCGATGTTCTCCATACTGAGAAGGGCCTCGAGTGCGTGCATTTTGAGATTTAGACTTCTGGCATTGAGCAGCATTACCCTTAGTTTTTTCCTTTTTGTGTTCTAGGGTGGTAGGTTTAGAATTTGAGCCTTGCCTAAAAAGGCACTATGGGGTGGCAAGAGCCTTTGCCAATATCCGAATCCCAGGGGTGACAGGTGCAAGCCATCCCTTGGCAGCGTGGCTTGTCCAGCATGTCATCCCAGGCAGACAGATACTGGATCCCCTTTGAATGACACCAGTGTTTAAGCCAATTGTTAAAGCTGATCATCTTATCTCTGTATTGTGGCATCATTCTTGGTGAAGGTAGGATACTGCTCAAGGTCAGGGTCATACCTGCCTGGGCTACATAATCAGAGAGCTCCTCAATGTCTCTTTTCATGTAGTCCAAGGAGGTACGTCTCAGGTCGTTTACACCAGCGTGGACAATGACTGAGTCATATTTGTACCTGCTGTTGAGAGATCTGAGTGCTTGCGTTATGTGGCGGATTCTAGCGCCCAACAGACAGCTTACTGTGACCTTCTCCTTACTCAGTCTGGTGAGCGGGACGTCAGTGTGTCTGACTATGGAGTCACCAATGACTAGTGTGTCTGGCATTGTGTTTGGCCTTAAGGGCTGTGACTGTTTGACACTCTGACTGTGAGGTCTATGTGTTGCAGGTGTTGTGTTCTGAGGTGGTGGTTGTTTGGGTGTCTGCTTTGGTGGCCTCTGCTGTTTTGGTAGATTTTTGACCAGAGCCTCCGAGTATGTCTTTGTGTGTTTATGTGTATGATTTGAGGTTGTAATGGTACTATGTGAGACTGGGTCTATAGTGCGTGTGGTAACCTTCTCCTCCTGACTGGTCTTGCCACTCCTATGTTGAGAGAGCTCAGCCTCCAGTTTGGCCATATAGTTGCATCTCTCGCATGTATTTGTGTTTTGTGGGAGGAGGAGAGGGTTGTCTGTGTACATGAGGCAATTGTAACATTGCCTCAATATTCCCAGGTTCACCAGCTGAGCAGGAGAGGACACTAGCAACTGATCCCTCGACATGCTAGAAGGATAGACAAAAAACTTTAAAAAAGATTCCGGGGGATGTGGGTGACCGAGAAATGGGGGGTTGCCTTTTTGGGGTACTATCTACGACAGGAGTGCCGTATCAAGGTAATAAGTACTGTAGGAGCAAGTGCTAGGTTTAACAGATAGAGAATAGTCTACTTGGAGTCAAGTAGAGATGATCTTTTAAGTTATAGGATACGCTGATTAGATCAGTAGTATAGTTCGAGGAAGGTAGTTTTAAGGGAAAATTTGAAGAGTGTAATTTAGGTAGCCCTAATAGTTTAAATCTGCCAGTAACTTGTAGTTTATTGGTCGCTTTGGGCCAGTTCCCAGCCTCTTCCAGCCCCCTGAACCTCCTCTGTTCCAAATTAGGTAAAGATTCAGTAACAGGAACTGCAAACAAAGCCCAGGGATCAGCAAGCTCTGAAACTGGACTATTCTAGCTTAGTAAGGCGGGAAAACAAGAGATATTTTTTTTTTTTTTTTTCCCAGAAAACAAGCAGAAACAGATACAGTAAACACTTATAAATGCTATAAATCGGCTATCACAGCCTACACAAACAATTTGCAACAGTTACAGATTTTAAAAGTAACAAATTGAGAAACAAGTGCAAAAACAGAATAAATGCAGAAAAACAGTAACAATGTATCAGCAAGCAGGCGAAATACAGTTGCTTAGATAAATAGAAGTGGAAAGCCACAAAAATTATACTTAAATCAGGTAAAGTCGCTTTTTTAGCTCTCTGAAGCTTGGATTACTCTGCTGGCCACCACGAGGATCTGTGCTGAGTAGGTACAAGCCAAAAAACGCGCGTTTAGCGTTTTTTATATCAGGGGGCTGAAAGAAGCTAGGAACTGGCCCAAAACGACCAATAAACTACAAGTTACTGGCTGAAACCTCACAAAACTGGACCAACAGGCAGCTCAATGCTTCCCACTCCCACTGGTAAGCAAGGGAACCTCCTCTGTTCCAAATTAGGTAAAGATTCAGTAACAGGAACTGCAAACAAAGCCCAGGGATCAGCAAGCTCTGAAACTGGACTATTCTAGCTTAGTAAGGCGGGAAAACAAGAGATATTTTTTTTTTTTTTTTTTTCCAGAAAACAAGCAGAAACAGATACAGTAAACACTTATAAATGCTATAAATCGGCTATCACAGCCTACACAAACAATTTGCAACAGTTACAGATTTTAAAAGTAACAAATTGAGAAACAAGTGCAAAAACAGAATAAATGCAGAAAAACAGTAACAATGTATCAGCAAGCAGGCGAAATACAGTTGCTTAGATAAATAGAAGTGGAAAGCCACAAAAATTATACTTAAATCAGGTAAAGTCGCTTTTTTAGCTCTCTGAAGCTTGGATTACTCTGCTGGCCACCACGAGGATCTGTGCTGAGTAGGTACAAGCCAAAAACGCGCGTTTAGCGTTTTTTATATCAGGGGGCTGAAAGAAGCTAGGAACTGTCCCAAAACGACCAATAAACTACAAGTTACTGGCTGAAACCTCACAAAACTGGACCAACAGGCAGCTCAATGCTTCCCACTCCCACTGGTAAGCAAGGGAACCTCCTCTGTTCCAAATTAGGTAAAGATTCAGTAACAGGAACTGCAAACAAAGCCCAGGGATCAGCAAGCTCTGAAACTGGACTATTCTAGCTTAGTAAGGCGGAAAACAAGAGATATTTTTTTTTTTTTTTCAGAAAACAAGCAGAAACAGATACAGTAAACACTTATAAATGCTATAAATCGGCTATCACAGCCTACACAAACAATTTGCAACAGTTACAGATTTTAAAAGTAACAAATTGAGAAACAAGTGCAAAACAGAATAAATGCAGAAAAACAGTAACAATGTATCAGCAAGCAGGCGAAATACAGTTGCTAGATAAATAGAAGTGGAAAGCCACAAAAATTATACTTAAATCAGGTAAAGTCGCTTTTTAGCTCTCTGAAGCTTGGATTACTCTGCTGGCCACCACGAGGATCTGTGCTGAGTAGGTACAAGCCTAAACGCGTGCGTTTAGCGTTTTTTATATCAGGGGGCTGAAAGAAGCTAGGAACTGGCCCAAAACGACCAATAAACTACAAGTTACTGGCTGAAACCTCACAAAACTGGACCAACAGGCAGCTCAATGCTTCCCACTCCCACTGGTAAGCAAGGGAACCTCCTCTGTTCCAAATTAGGTAAAGATTCAGTAACAGGAACTGCAAACAAAGCCCAGGGATCAGCAAGCTCTGAAACTGGACTATTCTAGCTTAGTAAGGCGGGAAAACAAGAGATATTTTTTTGTTTTTGTTTTTTTTTTTCAGAAAACAAGCAGAAACAGATACAGTAAACACTTATAAATGCTATAAATCGGCTATCACAGCCTACACAAACAATTTGCAACAGTTACAGATTTTAAAAGTAACAAATTGAGAAACAAGTGCAAAAACAGAATAAATGCAGAAAAACAGTAACAATGTATCAGCAAGCAGGCGAAATACAGTTGCTAGATAAATAGAAGTGGAAAGCCACAAAAATTATACTTAAATCAGGTAAAGTCGCTTTTTTAGCTCTCTGAAGCTTGGATTACTCTGCTGGCCACCACGAGGATCTGTGCTGAGTAGGTACAAGCCAAAAACGCGTTTAGCGTTTTTATATCAGGGGCTGAAAGAAGCTAGGAACTGGCCCAAAACGACCAATAAACTACAAGTTACTGGCTGAAACCTCACAAAACTGGACCAACAGGCAGCTCAATGCTTCCCACTCCCACTGGTAAGCAAGGGAACCTCCTCTGTTCCAAATTAGGTAAAGATTCAGTAACAGGAACTGCAAACAAAGCCCAGGGATCAGCAAGCTCTGAAACTGGACTATTCTAGCTTAGTAAGGCGGAAAACAAGAGATATTTTTGGTTTTTTTTTTCAGAAAACAAGCAGAAACAGATACAGTAAACACTTATAAATGCTATAAATCGGCTATCACAGCCTACACAAACAATTTGCAACAGTTACAGATTTTAAAAGTAACAAATTGAGAAACAAGTGCAAAAACAGAATAAATGCAGAAAAACAGTAACAATGTATCAGCAAGCAGGCGAAATACAGTTGCTAGATAAATAGAAGTGGAAAGCCACAAAATTATACTTAAATCAGGTAAAGTCGCTTTTTAGCTCTCTGAAGCTTGGATTACTCTGCTGGCCACCACGAGGATCTGTGCTGAGTAGGTACAAGCCAAAAAACGAGCGTTTAGCGTTTTTTATATCAGGGGGCTGAAAGAAGCTAGGAACTGGCCCAAAACGACCAATAAACTACAAGTTACTGGCTGAAACCTCACAAAACTGGACCAACAGGCAGCTCAATGCTTCCCACTCCCACTGGTAAGCAAGGGAACCTCCTCTGTTCCAAATTAGGTAAAGATTCAGTAACAGGAACTGCAAACAAAGCCCAGGGATCAGCAAGCTCTGAAACTGGACTATTCTAGCTTAGTAAGGCGGGAAAACAAGAGATATTTTTGTTTTTTTTTTTCAGAAAACAAGCAGAAACAGATACAGTAAACACTTATAAATGCTATAAATCGGCTATCACAGCCTACACAAACAATTTGCAACAGTTACAGATTTTAAAAGTAACAAATTGAGAAACAAGTGCAAAAACAGAATAAATGCAGAAAAACAGTAACAATGTATCAGCAAGCAGGCGAAATACAGTTGCTAGATAAATAGAAGTGGAAAGCCACAAAAATTATACTTAAATCAGGTAAAGTCGCTTTTTTAGCTCTCTGAAGCTTGGATTACTCTGCTGGCCACCACGAGGATCTGTGCTGAGTAGGTACAAGCCAAAAAACTCGCGTTTAGCGTTTTTTATATCAGGGGGCTGAAAGAAGCTAGGAACTGGCCCAAAACGACCAATAAACTACAAGTTACTGGCTGAAACCTCACAAAACTGGACCAACAGGCAGCTCAATGCTTCCCACTCCCACTGGTAAGCAAGGGAACCTCCTCTGTTCCAAATTAGGTAAAGATTCAGTAACAGGAACTGCAAACAAAGCCCAGGGATCAGCAAGCTCTGAAACTGGACTATTCTAGCTTAGTAAGGCGGGAAAACAAGAGATATTTTTTGGTTTTTTTTTTTCAGAAAACAAGCAGAAACAGATACAGTAAACACTTATAAATGCTATAAATCGGCTATCACAGCCTACACAAACAATTTGCAACAGTTACAGATTTTAAAAGTAACAAATTGAGAAACAAGTGCAAAAACAGAATAAATGCAGAAAAACAGTAACAATGTATCAGCAAGCAGGCGAAATACAGTTGCTAGATAAATAGAAGTGGAAAGCCACAAAAATTATACTTAAATCAGGTAAAGTCGCTTTTTAGCTCTCTGAAGCTTGGATTACTCTGCTGGCCACCACGAGGATCTGTGCTGAGTAGGTACAAGCCAAAAAACGCGCGCTTAGCGTTTTTTATATCAGGGGGCTGAAAGAAGCTAGGAACTGGCCCAAAACGACCAATAAACTACAAGTTACTGGCTGAAACCTCACAAAACTGGACCAACAGGCAGCTCAATGCTTCCCACTCCCACTGGTAAGCAAGGGAACCTCCTCTGTTCCAAATTAGGTAAAGATTCAGTAACAGGAACTGCAAACAAAGCCCAGGGATCAGCAAGCTCTGAAACTGGACTATTCTAGCTTAGTAAGGCGGGAAAACAAGAGATTTTTTGGTTTTTTTTTTCAGAAAACAAGCAGAAACAGATACAGTAAACACTTATAAATGCTATAAATCGGCTATCACAGCCTACACAAACAATTTGCAACAGTTACAGATTTTAAAAGTAACAAATTGAGAAACAAGTGCAAAAACAGAATAAATGCAGAAAAACAGTAACAATGTATCAGCAAGCAGGCGAAATACAGTTGCTAGATAAATAGAAGTGGAAAGCCACAAAAATTATACTTAAATCAGGTAAAGTCGCTTTTTTAGCTCTCTGAAGCTTGGATTACTCTGCTGGCCACCACGAGGATCTGTGCTGAGTAGGTACAAGCCGAAAAACGCTTAGCATTTTTTATATCAGGGGGCTGAAAGAAGCTAGGAACTGGCCCAAAACGACCAATAAACTACAAGTCACTGGCTGAAACCTCACAAAACTGGACCAACAGGCAGCTCAATGCTTCCCACTCCCACTGGTAAGCAAGGGAACCTCCTCTGTTCCAAATTAGGTAAAGATTCAGTAACAGGAACTGCAAACAAAGCCCAGGGATCAGCAAGCTCTGAAACTGGACTATTCTAGCTTAGTAAGGCGGGAAAACAAGAGATATATTTATTTTTTTTTTTTCAGAAAACAAGCAGAAACAGATACAGTAAACACTTATAAATGCTATAAATCGGCTATCACAGCCTACACAAACAATTTGCAACAGTTACAGATTTTAAAAGTAACAAATTGAGAAACAAGTGCAAAAACAGAATAAATGCAGAAAAACAGTAACAATGTATCAGCAAGCAGGCGAAATACAGTTGCTAGATAAATAGAAGTGGAAAGCCACAAAATTATACTTAAATCAGGTAAAGTTGCTTTTTTAGCTCTCTGAAGCTTGGATTACTCTGCTGGCCACCACGAGGATCTGTGCTGAGTAGGTATAACTACAAGCTCCTTATACATCGGCTGTATAACTGAGCCAATAAAGAGCACAAACTCAAAGGTCAAATCAGAGCTATGGGGAAAACATTAAAACAAAGTAAGTTTGAAATTCTGCATTGAATGTAGAGCATCTGAGAGGTATTCATATGCATGCACAGATATACACTGTCACACATGCCCTTGCACATATGTTCAGAAATGTACTCACACATTTATACAGATGTACAGACACAGATCTACTTCAGAGGATAGACTCAACAGAAAGCGGAATGTCATATGGTCGAGACCATATGATGGACTTTTTACAGTGGTGAAAAGGGTAAATTCCTGATATATACCAACTCCAGGGTTGCACTAGAGTGGGGAAAAGTGTAAATTCCCCAATCCCCAGTGTACCACAATCTCCACGCAAAAGCTTCATCATTTCAGAAAGTAGATCACATGGTCTCAACCATTTGAAGTTTGACTTTCTGTTGACTCAATCTTCTGAACAGGGCCCACAGACACATATAAATGCAGTCACACATGCATATGCTTGCATGGGTTCCCTTCAGAATCTCAAAATCCTAAATCCTCAAAATTCATATGGTCGAGGCATATGTTTGAAGTTTTAGAATGTTGAAATTGTGAACGGAGATCTGCATACAGCATGGAACGGGAGATTTTCCTTTTCCTCGCTGTAGTGCAATCTCAGAGTTGGTATATTTAAGTAGCGGGGGTGTGGGGGGTGCAGGGGGGCTAGCCCCCCAGCAAAAACATTTGGATTTGTTTCAGAATTTCGATATTCCGAAACATTGATCATATGGTCTTAATCATATGACATTTGATGTTTCGGAATTTTGAAATTCTGAAGTAAATCCGCTTGCATACATATTAACTCACACTTATACACACACACACATATATGCAAAGGTGCAGTGCGCTCACACCTGTCAATGTATGGGTAAACATGTCCAGACACACATACCCGCACACACACACACTTACACATATGAATGTCCACATGCACACATATATGGCACAAATACAGATGCACACACACACACACACACACACACACACACACACACACACACACACACACACACACATAATGATGAATGGAACATGCTGGAGGGATAGGTTCCTGACCAAGAGACTCCCCATACTCTGGAATAGGCTGCCCATACATGTCAGGCAGAGCACCTCAATGGCCCTCTTCAAGAGGAACCTTGACGATTGGATGGGAGATAGGAAATTCACCCCGGAGATCACATCAGTAGCCCTGTTAGACAGGGGTCCAGGAAAGTAAATATTTGAGGGAAGCAATAGCCAGGGAATCATTATGGCTAGGCTTGTATAGGCCCTAGGGCTGATAGCCTAGTACCTACCTATGAACCCATGAACCTATGTGAGCTCTGTATTTGTAATATCACAGGCAACACATGCAGGAACTCAGTCAATATATTCAGCTAAACTGGAGATCAGATCATGGGACTTCTGCATATGTAATACTATAAGCAATCCAAACCTGAAAGACCAGTAAATCCAAACATGTTTACATACTTAAATTCAGTGTTCTGATATGACGTTTAATTAGATCTTTGTCCAGTATGAGGGGTGTGAAGAAAAGACTGTATCTGTACAAGTCACCTAGTTATATTATACGAGTGTAGTTTCTAGAATATCAGAGATAGACTGTACCATTGTTGACTGAAAAATACTTATGTCATTTTTTTCTTATTAATGATCATCAGCCGTAAGACCAAGCTATGAGAAACTGGTTTGATTCATTGTTTTGCTTGGAAATGCATCATTATACATTTCTTACAGTGTTGGTTTCTCTTGTACTTATTTTACAAAAGTTGGTTACCGCATTTGAAGAATATATTGTGAATCACCATTTGATCTACTGTTTTTTTAAGCACAGCTCAGCGACAACAGATTTTAGCGGTGCAGTTTAGTAACAGCAGACAATGTAGCCAGTGTCTTTCCAGGTTTCTTCGCTTTTCTCTGGTGATTTTCAGTTTGCACAACAACAGCAAGGCTTGCAAGTCATAGGTTGGAAGAGGTATTAAGATTAAAGATTAACAGTACTTTAATACTACAAGTCAAACATCTACATTTGTCTCTTGAGTTGTACTTACAAGTGGTGAGCCAATAAAGTATACAGATTTAGTTTATTTCAGTCCTATAATAACATAATCTTAGTTTTGTAACTCCCTAGGGTCAACTTTCATTTCAGATGGCTGAATTTCTGAGATATTCACAAGAGATACTTCAGCTGAAAGAGATACTCGCTGCTTGTCACTTGTCTTCTTTCAAAAACTTCCACTTTCTGGGCATTCAGTGATTAACTCTTGCCAGCATTTCCTAGACTAAATGCCTGCAAATTTAACACAGACTAGATTGTACACATTTGATGAGAAATTACAATTTTACTTCCAAGTAACATTTATGTGTTCATCTGCAGTCTCACTGAACAGATGACTTGTTATAAACCAGACCAAAAACTAGGTAATTATATGGCTTTTTGTAAGTAGGGTACACGTGTGAGATGAAGAGCCACCATGGCCTAATTAGCTGTAGTATGAAACTGCAGCACACAGGTAAGATTTATTTTATATGCAGAGCTGAGAGACATGTAAATCCCAGGGAGGTATGTCTGCATTCTGTTTAATGAGATTTTAACACATCACAAAATTCCTTTTCTGCTTACCCTTCCTCTTGATTTGATTTTAGATTACTGTTATCTTTATTTCATAAACAAATCACATTTTCAGCTCCTTTGCCAAGTGTGTGTGTCAGGAAAATGGGGAGGTTGTATAGTGTCCCTCCCCAGCAGGTTAGCTGCTTAGCTGAGTGCAGGTCACTAAGTAATTTCATTCTGCTTTTAGCATTAGGACTGCACTCCCATCCCATTCAGCAGTAATGTTGTAGAGTCAGTTATGGGTTTCCATCTTGCTAAATGTCACTTGCGTATCTACATCCTCCTTTCTGTACACTGATGGTGCCTTTCTGTTTTATCTACCCTCATTTGATGATTTCATTCCGTTTATGTGATGAAAGACTTCAGTAGCTGTTCTATTTTTTTCATATAGAATCTTAGACCTGAGAAAATGTTTACCGATTTATTTTTGCAATATGCTCTGTGTTATTCTGCTTCTTGTCTGAGCTGCAGTTGTTACTTAATTCAGTTTTTCTACAGATTGATACATGCAGTGACTTTTGTAAACATTGAACAATTACAAAAATGGCCCAAAACTTGTTTCAGGGCAGTCTAATACAGTCAGGTGGGGTATCTCTACATTCACACAGTGACGAGTATTAGAGGGTCAGTCTAAAGGTGGAGGTGATATGTTTTGCCTGGTTATCTCCTTCAAGACTGACAGGGTTTATGGGTTCCTTTTGTCTCTATTTTTAGCACTTACAGTCCCAGCTAGGAAAATAACAGAAAGTAAGGACTTCCTAAGGAAGGAGGGTTGGGAATGGAGGAATAAACCCATGAAACTCTCAGAAAATATTCCAAATGGCAGATAGCAAAAGCTGAATCCACTTCCCAGAGTGCTGCCCTTAGGAAGGAATTAATGATGACAGTGTCGGAATGTGAAAGGGCCACCTGTGAATGCCACAATGGCTGGTGAAGGCGAAAACAAAAACATGACCTCAAGGTTATTGCAGTATAAGAAAATAGTGAATGTGGACTGCTGATACCTGCGATGTAAAACTTCTGGGAAATTATTATTTGCATAAAGATTGCATTCAGTGATGCACAATGCTGTTATCAAATGTACTTCATACATCACTTTACCGCATCTGGACTTCATGCATAACTGGCTGTATCACACATTTCTATGCCAGTTGAAAATAATGGTGCTGATAGGGGGTTTGGAACTTGATTTTTTTCCTTTGGGTGAGGAATGCTTCCTAAGGCTGTTGCCACTGCAGGAAGCTTTGTCCATTTCCAACCAAAATGATCCAATCTTGTAAAGTACTATTCAGTTAATAGATTCATAGGAGATTACTAGGCTAACAGCTTAAGAGCCCTTACAACCTAGCCATTATTATCCAAATTTTACATGATTTTGATCCCTTAGGGCTAGAGAATGGGTTAGGTTTGTACCTCTGCCTTTGATTATTTTACACACTGCCCCTGTCCATAAGGGACATGGGTGCCACCCCCAGGAGTGATTTTAAGATTCCCCATTCATTGATCCAGCCTGAGTCTGAAGACGGCCAGGGAAGGGCACAGCTTTGCATGAATTGGAAACCTGTTCCAGAGAAGCTGTAATCTCTGAGACACATATCTGTCTCTCCAGCATGTTTTATTTAAGTCACAGACCAGGTTTTGTGACCCTAGTGCAGTTTGTCTTGTGAATGTGCAACAGTCCCATCAGGGCTTGGTTTTTGAGTGCCTTGTACGTTAAGCATAGATCACCTTTTAATTGTCAGTAGAAGACAGGGTAAAGAGCTAGGGATGTCTTCTATTCCTATGTTGCAGTATTCTAGGTGTGGGATTTCTTGCCCTCAGGCGACTCATATGTCGACTTCTATACAAAAGCTTCAGCTTGGCTGTTGCAGTGTGTGTGGGATGTCACATGTAGGACTATAAACCAGTGGCCTTAAATGTGACGTCTGTGTGCACAATCCTCTGAACTTTTCAGCCACAGATGACATTCTCATTGTACGATCGCCTCTTCACAGATGTCGCATCTTAAAGTTAAGTAGCCCGTTGGGTTTCTAATTTTCTTATTTTTGATGCTTGTTCTAGCTAACGCTTCATTGTTGTAGCCTTTAGTTGATGTCAGGAAAAAAGGGAAAGTGCCAATGCGGGCGTCAGATACCCTATAAGGATGCCCATAACAGGTGTGTTTCTTGCCTAGGCCAGGAACACAATCACTCCTCCTGTGCTATTTGTCAATAGTTTGTGCCTAAGACCTTGTGCAGCCATCTAGAAGTGTTAAATCTCTACCTTGAGAACCAACACCTTAAGCGGTTAGCCCTTAGGATGGATGCATTGGAGGCCGCACCTGTACCTTCGCACAAGAAGGCCAAGGTTCCTAGGCTTTCTTTGTCTGCTGCTCCACTTCCTGATGCTCTGCCAACTGCCAATCTAGGGGTTGAGGCACGCTCAGAGGATCCGTCAACTGCAGCGACATCCCTAGAGGAAGCTGTTTCACATCCGATGACCGGCACATCCTCAGAACTCACTCAGACATTGAAGTCTGTTGAGGTTGCGGGGGAACCAGCTTCGGTGGTACCTCCGGCAGGGATCCAGACTTCGGATGTGCTAATCTCCAGACCCAATGCCAGGCCACTCTCTACTTCCTCTCTGGCCAAAAAGAAGCAGAAAACTAAACATACCTCCCCTTCTTCGGAAGTCACACCAGATTAGCAGGCCTTCACTTTTTCTCTCATGTAGGCCTTTATGGCCCTTAGGCCTTCAGCTTCAGCCACCTTCACCCTGCCTCTTCTGAGCCCTAAGCCTGTCTCTGTTTCTTCCCTCCCATCCATGACACCTCAAGTCAGGGAAGAAGAACATGACTCTTCTTTCTCATCATCAGAAGAGTCCATTTCTTATGTTTTCCTGATTGCCTCCCCCAAGGAATATTACTGTCCGGAAGAGGAATCTGTAGAGGGGGACTCTTCCCCTGAGGACATTACTTTTGGTGAAATTATCACCAAGATGAAGGATTACTTTAAACTGGATCCTTCCCAAATGACTGACACCCAAAAAAGGTACTTTGAACTGTGCAAGTGGAATCACCCTCCCCTTCAGCAGTTCCCTCTGTTCTGCCTGCTTACTTGGATACCTTTAATGCGGCCTCTAATGTCCCTGACTCTCAGCCTCCAGCCCCTATGCATCCTGACCGCTTTTATAAAATACCAGAGGACCACAAATTCTTAGTTAAGCCACCCTTGGTGGACCCAGCTGTTATTGCCACCACGGCAGATAAGCAATCTAGACTGCTGCTTTCTGCCTCCCTACTATCCACTGACAAAGACAGTAAGTACATGGATAGGATGAGGAAGAAGGTATACATTTCTTCTACCTTGGCTTTCAGAAACATAAATTATCAGTCCAACATGACCAAGTATGCATTAAACTTGGTCTCTCAGGCCTCCTCCATGCTGGCTTCCTTGCCTGACAGTCCCAGCAAGACAGACATCTTATCCAAACTTTCCTTGGCCCAACAGGTAGCCAGGCACTCCATCAGATGCAGCTACAATGCTGCAGAAGCATCCACCAGGTCTGCAGCATCTGCTTTAGCCCTCAGGAGGTACTCATGGCTAAGACCCCAGAACCTCCCTGAGGATTTCAAGGCTAAAATCCTTGATGCCCCCCTGGACCACAATGTGCTTTTCAGAAAACAATCTGCTAACCTTTTTAAAAATCTACAAGAAAAAAACAAAGAACTCCAGGGCATTAAGCACCTGCTGGTGTAACTCATACCCAAGTGTTATAGGAACTACCCTGCTAAAGCCACCTTTGTAAGACATACTCCACAGCCCTCCTCTTCCAGGTCCAGGAGAGGAGGTAGAAGACCTACCAACTCCAGATCCTCTGTTCCACCACAGCAATCTAGACCTAGACAGCCCTTTCAGGACAGAGGAGGCCCCAGTAATGCATGACTGCCTTGCCCACCTCCTCCTCTCAGCCCACCTTTCCCACTGTCTCCTCCTTTGGCAATCCATCACTTTACACCAATGGGTCTTAAACATTATCCAAAAAGGGTACTTCCTATCCTGGAAAGCAAAGCCACCCAGAAGAGGCATCCCTTTCCTCCCCAAAAACCAGGCTCATCTCATGCCACAAGTTCTGGCAGATCTTTTAAAGCTAGGCACCATAGAACATGGTTCCTCCAGGACAGGAAGGAAAGGGGTTTTACTCTGTCTCTTCCTGGTCCCCAAAAAAGATGGCCGGTGGAGACCCATCTTAGATTTGTCCTTTCTAAACCTACATCTTCAGGTACCCTCTTTCAAAATGCTCTCTCTCTCTCCCCACCCTGCTGCCTCTCATTCCAGCCAAGGCCTTCATAGTCACCCTAGACCTAAAGGAAGCCTACCTGCACATACCCATCAGGAATTCCCACAGACAATTCCTACATTTCTCTGGGCCTTCCTCTCATTTCCAATTTACTGCCTTGCCTTTGGTTTATCCATGGCCCCCAGGGTCTTTACAAAGTGCCTAGCCCCAGCCATTGCCTTCTGCAGAACTCAGGGGATACAGATTTACCCTTATCTGGATGACATCCTGATTCTGGCAGAGTCCAGGGATGCTATATTGAATCATCTACATTTCACCATGTCCCTTCTGCAGAACCTAGGATTCACCATTAACCTCCCCATATCCTCTATGATCCCAAGCCAGGACAAGATTTTCCTCAGCTGCAGAATCAGAACAGACTCAATGAAGGCCTTTCTACCTGAGGACAAGGTTCTGTCTTTAACTTGCCACTTCCAGGAAGCTCTACTATCCCAAAAGGTGACAGCAAGGCATTTTCTTGTCTCTTGGGTTTAATGGCAGCAACCATCCCCATGCTACCACTGACAAGAATGCAAATGCGCAAGCTGCAGTGGTTCCTGAAGAACACCTGGTTCCAGCATTTACATCCCCAACAATAGGCCATCAACCTCCTTCCTTGTCTGAAAACAGAAATCAGCTGGTGGATCCAGCAAGTGCAATTGAACCTAGGGCTCCCACTACAGCCCCCCACCCTAACCCAAGTTATGCATACAGATGCCTTAGATTCAGGATGGGGAGCAACTCTGGCCTCTTATAGGATTCAAGAAAAATGTCATCCCTCTCTTCAGGCCAAACATATCAATATCATGGAAATTACAGCAGTTTTATTAGCTCTAAAGACCTTCACTCCCCTTCTGGTTCCAGGGGTGCTCCAGATTGTCACTGACAACACCACAGTGATGTGGTACCTCAACAAGCAGGGAGGAACAAAGGCATATCAGCTGTGCAGTCTATCCCTGCTGATATGGAACTTAGCCTCTCATCTCAACTTAGTCCTGCAGGTGGTCTACACCCCCTCACAGGACAACCACCAAGCAGATCTCTTGAGCAGGACCTCCTTGCCTCAGCATGAATGGATGCTGAACAGGAAGGCCTTCTTAGACATAGTCCACTGGTGGGATGCTCCACAAATAGACCTGTTTGCCTCCCCCAGAACAGGCAACTGCAGAACGTCTGCTCACAAACCCACTCCCCTCTAGCATGGAGAGTGGATGCTTTCAGCATCTCTTGAGAGGAGAAGTTCCTTTATGCCCCCCCCCATTCCCACTGATTCAGAAAGTCCTCCTGAAAATTCAGAAGGACAAACCAAAAATCTTGTTAGTGACTCCCTACTGGCCAAGGCAGCACTGGTTCCCCCTAATTCACAAACTAGCCAAGGGCAATCACTTCAAGTTACCCTACAAGGTGGACCTACTGTCACAAGACAAAGGAACTCGTCTACACCCACAGATACAGATGTTGTCTCTGACTCTGTGGATGATAAACTTTTGATCCCTTTCAGACACCACTATTCAGAGGATGTGCCTTCAGTCCTAAGGGAGGCAAGGAAACCTACCACCAGAAAATTGTACATGGGAAAGATTTGCAAAATGGTGTCTGCAAAAGGGAAGGGACCCTAGCTCCGTGGAGGTCCTCCTGGTTCTAAACTATTTGTGTCAATTGATAAAAAGTGGCCTTTCTTATTCTTCTGTAAAGGTACACCTCTCGGCCATATCAGCCTGCCTGCCTCTGAAACCCCCCTTGCTGGCCGGGCTTGACATAAAGCTCTTCCTAAAAGGGGTTTTGCACATGAAAACACATAGGAAACCTGTCCCTCCACTTTGGGACCTTAACTACATCTTAGAGAAATTAACCCAACATCCCTTTGAACCTGCTGGGCCTTCCTCCTTACAGATGTGTACATGGAAGATGGTCCTGCTGGTGGCTAGCATTTTAGCCAGAAGAGTGTCAGAATTGCAGACTTTAATGGCCTGTCCCTCCTACACTGTCTTCTACAAAGGCAGGGTGTCCCTGCGAACCAACCCCTCCTTTATGCCTAAGGTGGTCAATGATCTCTTCTCAACCAATCCATTCATCTGCCCACCTTTTTTCCCTCACCCACTAATGAAGGGGAGAGGATACTGCACTCCCTGGATGTGCACAGACAACTTAGATTTTACCTGGACAAGACCTGGGCCATCAGAAAGACTAACCAGCTCTTTGTCTCCTTCCACCCCAGAGCCCTGGGCAAGGCAGTCTCCAAACAAACCATTGCATGCTGGATCAGGAAAGCTATTTGCTTCTGCTACTCTCACCATGGAAAGGAACCCCCAAGGGGAATGAATCAAGGCCCATTCCACTAGAGCTGTGGCCACCTCAAGGGCCTTCATGAAAGGCTAAGACACAGCATCCATTTTGGAAGCAGCCACCTGGGCCACTATCCACACCTTCACCAAGCATTACAAATTGTACCAAGTTTCCAGAGCTAGGACAGGATTCACCAGGGCAATCATGCAGGGTCTTGTAGAACTCTCTTTATTTATTTATTTATTTATTTGCAGTTTGTTTTCAAGGATAGTCCATTGGGCTACAAGGAGCCCACTTTCAATGGAGTCCTGGGAAGAAAAGCTCCAGAGAAATACAAATATATAGTACAGAAAGAGCACAAATCCATAATATACATTTCAATTAAATGTTAAATACATATTTTGTATAGTACAAACCCATATTGCACAACTCAAATAGATGTTACATAATGCAGAAATAAAAAAAGATTTTCATTAGGAAAATTACATCAGGTTAATTCAGTAAATAGTATTTTTTTTGTTTTTTTAGGGAATTACAATGAGGTAATTTTTTAGTCACTGGTCAAATATGTCCTAAGGGATGTAAAACTTTAGGAGGTAGTGACAAGCAACAAAATTTGGAAAGTTAGGACCACCACCCTCTCATCCTCTTAAGCTGTGGTATGGTCCCACACCTAGAATACTGCAACATAGGAATAGAAGGACATAGAAAAGTTGTGTAAAATCTTACCATAACTATAGATGTCCTTCTCTTCCATGTTGTAGTATTCCTTCTCACCCACCAGTCCCCCCAGTCTTATTCCTTACCTGTACTACCTGCATTACAGTAGGTCTCCAAGTCAGACACCTGTAAACAACTGGCATCCCTCCTGCTGGGCCTTACTCTCTGTCTGGTGGCCTTCAAGTTCTGAGGATTGTGTGTGCAGACATCACATTTAATGCCTTTGGTGTATGGCCCTATGTGTGATGTCCCTCATGTACTGCAACATTCATGCTGAAGCTTTTGTACAGAAGCCAATGTACAAGTCGCCTGAGAGCAGGAAATCCCACACCTAGAATAGTGCACCATGAAAGAGAAGGATATCTATGGTTATGGTAAGATTTTACACAACTATTCTTTTTTAGTCTATCCACACAGGACATGTGGTTTACATCCTGTATTTTCTTTGTGAGGAACCTCTGATGCCACTCCAGTTGTTGCAAGTGTCTGGTCAAGTACATGCCAAAAAGTACATTATGCTCAAGTGATGGTCTGATGAGTGCCAAGTATAGGGGGACTATAACTTCCTTGGTTCTGAATGCCATGCCTTTATGTGCCACGTAGAAGGACTTTCTCACCACTGACATGTTGGTCAAGGTTCAGGCTACTCTCCAGACCCCTCACCTCTGAGTCCACTCTTTTGGATGTGCTAATAATATTGTAATTTGCAGGAGTATTTGACTTTCCAAAAGGTATGATTACGCATTTTTTGCAATAAGTTTTAGAATATGGCTATGGCACCAATCATTTGTCTGAGTCAGACCCTTCTGAAGGAAATCCACATCATTGGGGGATTCAGTGATTGTCCCAACTTGCAATCATCTGCACACTTAGTCAGCCAAAGGCCTTTTACATTAGCCATGCCTTCAGAGAAGTATGTTCCAAATAGGATAGATCCCAGCACTGAGCTTTCATGCATAACTGCACACCACTAGTAGCTGGCCTCTTGCTGGATCTGTATTCACCCACACTAACAATGTGTCCTGTCCATGAGCCATTTGGCTATCCATCTGGTGACATAGTGATTTATGCACAGTTTTATAAATATATCTATACTACCCAAGGGGACAATTGTGTCAAATGCCTTAGCCAGGTCAAGGTAGGCACTATGCACTGTTTTATCTTCATCTATGGCCCTACTGACGTTCTCAAGAAATCCACTAGATTAAGCAGGCATCAGTTGCCTTTGACAAAGCCATACTGGGTTGGGTCCAGTGTTTGGAGGTTTCCTATGTCATTATTTATCAGGTCCATGAGTAGTCTTTCCATGTTCTTACATATAAGACTAGTCAAAAGTATGGGTCTGTAATTTCCCAGGTCTATTGATGGTCAACCTTTATGCAGAGAGATAACTGTTGCTGTCTGGTTAAACAGAAATCCTAGTGGGCCTGATAGGTCCAGTTTCAAGCTATTTAACAGACATCCTGGGATACTGTCGGCAGCCATCAAAGCCATGTTTTTAGCTTTAGAGAGTGCAGTGGTGACCTGTTCTTTGGTGATAACTGGTAGAGAAATGGTGGAGAGTATTTCTTGGGGGTAACCAGAGGTGATGAGAAGGTGAAATATGAGCTGAATTTATCAGCCAGCAGATCTAGTATATCTTTTGGCTGGGCATAGGTGATGCTGTCTACAACTAATTCTGCGCATTGTTGGATGTTTCCTTATTGTTATCCTTAACTTAGAAGGCTATGTTTATTCAACATTTGCTTTTGAAGACTAGACTAGTCCCTTGATTTGCTTGTTTAGACTAATGAGGGAGTTGTTGTGCTGTTGTTTACATTCCCTCTTTCTTCTAGATAGGATTTTCTTTCTTTTGTTGTACAATCTACTTTTACCAGGGGTCCACCAGGCTGATTTGTCTTTGCTGTTTGTCCTAGGCTTATTTATATCTAATACTGCTGTGACAACCCACTACTGCAAACCAGTAATCAAGGAGCCTCAATCCTCACCACTGGCACCAGTGGGGGATGTTCACTGTGAGGATAGCTGGTACACACAGTATTTCCAAATGCTGCTCTCTGCATCAAGTGCAATTTCCTTTAAGAGCACTCAGAGACCACAGTCAGTCCAGGGCTGGTTTCTTCTTCTTCCTACAGATCCCCAAAACGATTCCCCACTGGCACAGCTATAGCTATAGAGTTGTGATCTCAGCTGAGTGACCAAACCAAGGCCTCAAGCACCCTCTCTGTATAACCATTGCTTCTTGCTCCTGCCCAAGTAGCTGACACACACATTCTTTGAGGTTTGATTTACACACACAAACATGGGAAAAGCTGGCACAGCTTTACTAGCTATGCCCCTTCTGCCCAGACTATAAGGTAGTTACCACTCCCACCAGTCACTCCTTATCAGCCAATTTAAAGGCCCTTAACAAAGAGTGTCCAATCTTACTGTGTGATATCAATAATAATACAAAGTGTAGTTTGACCAAGAGTAAGGTTGTTAGGAGTGACTCACACAGCGTCACAAAATAAATATGCAAGTACTCTCAAAACTTAAATATCTCTACACAGATCTGCCACAATGAAAGGTTTAAATACATTTAATAATACATAATAAAAGAACAAGACAATGTTAAATATATATTCACAGTGACATCAGAGTTCAAAACAACAGGAAATATTTAAAATAACATTGTAGTACAGGCTCACACAAATAAAGAAGAACAAAATCTAAACCAAGCTTTGATATATTCCTGACTGTAGCTAAGAGAGTTACTATACCTTAATAACTCTTCATATAGGCCAGCACAGTATTTCTCAGGTCATTTACTCCCACATGGACTATGACTGAATTATACTGGTACTTGGAGTTTAGTGACCTGAGTGCTTGCATGATCTGGTGAATCCTGACCCCTGGCAGGCAACCAACTGTACCCCTGTCCTTATCCAGTTTGATGACAAGGAAGTCTCACAGTGGTGTCTCCTATGACCAAAATATTGGAATATGTGGTGTTTTGCCTTATGGGCTTCGCAGCTGAGACATAATGAGATGTGGTTGTATGTGTTGTGGTAGGACTTGTCGTGTTTGTGTGCATACAGAGTTTCTGATGACTGCATCTGAGAGGGCTTTGATGTTTGGAGAAGTTATGTGTCAGCACCTCCACATATGTGAGTCTATGTGTCTGGTCCTTTGTAAGTGCAGTGACTGTTGTGTGTTTGTTCTTGACAACCTGTTAGTGTTTTTCTCTGTATGGGAGACTCTAGCCTCCAGTAACATTTTCTAACTACAGCTCTCACATGCTGTATTTGTCTGTTCCAGAATTAAGAGGTTGTCAGTGTACAGAAGGCAATTGCTACATTGCCTCAGGATGTCCATGTCCAAGGTAGATGCAGAAGTAGCAAGAAAGTGCATATCCATGGTTGCAGGTCCTGGAGAGTGTTTGCAAACAGATGAAGGATGGGTGCTTACTTAGTGTAATCTACAGCTAACCTATCTGGCAATGCTACCCAGTGTCTAAACCTGTTGCCCTTTGAGCAGTGATAGTTCTGAGTGCTGTAATATTGTAATCTAGAGCTAACTAAATGCAGCGATGCTCATCAGCATGCAAACTAGTTTCTCCTTGGCTAGTGTGGGAGTTTGTATAAGGAAAGTGCAATTTCTGGTGATTGCATATATACAAGGCACCAGTAACTGCCACTGGGCAAGAAACATCTTAGTTATGCTCACACTCCAATCAAGTAAGCACACAATAAGCTTTCCACCAGCAAGTCCCAGCTCATGTAGGTGAAATCAGCCCTCTCCTGCCACAAGAGTGCAGACTTTCACCATCTTAATATAAAATGACTGGTTTGGAGTCCAAGCATTAGGGAAACAAAAAAAGATAGATGCCTAAAAGCACTGAAAACAGGAGATACAATGTATTTAGAGTATTACAAATGCAAAACAGCAGTCCTTACAGCAGCGAAAAAAATGCAACTTAAAACTCTAATCAAGTGCATAAAAACACTAAATAACTCAGAAATCATTCAGAATGCAATGAAAGCAAGCAACGCAAGTGCAATAAGTAATTTTGTTTTTCTTGCCAAGGATGGCTTCAGTTACAAGCAAAATCTCTTAAACTGTCTGCTGCCATCACCAAAAGATGAACAGCTCTGGATAACTAACTGAGCAATTTTATTTACGTCTTAATCTCACATCACACCCACTATCTCAATTTATAGCAAACTAAGTCAGAACTGCAGTGACTAAGTTAAGCATGTGCCAGAAATGGTAAACACGGTCAGTCAAAGTGTCAGAAATGAAGAAATTCAACAGGAAATGCAAACTTTGGAACATTTCAAGTGGATGTGTGCAACAATGCAACAACAGAGTTCCAAGTTTGTGAGAAAAAAAGGGATAAACTTGATCAGAATAAAGCAGTTTTAGTGGCTAATTTGGTTGTTATTTTCTGTAAATGTACTAAAGCATTAAAAAGTCATTAATAGCTGGATCAAGTAATGTGGATAGTACATGGTGCAGTCGCATTGGTAATTACTAGGCTTACAGTCCACATGTGGCAGTCTCATTGGTAATTGCTAGGCTTGGAGTCCACATGTAGCAGTCACATTGGTAATTACTAGGCTTGCAGTCTACATGTGTTAGTCGCATTTGTAGTTACTAGGCTTGCAGTCCACATGTGGCAGTCTCATTGGTAATTACTAGGCTTGCAATCCAGAGAACCACTGAGAGGCCTAGCCCAAATTCCGAGCTGCCCCAAAGCAATGTCTGGTTAAATGATTTGCTCAAAATTGCAAAATAGGCAAATGAGGGCTGAGGGAATCAAACCATGAACCCCAAGAACTACAGCTCACAGCGTTAACCCTCTGCACCGCCTGCTGGACTACTTTTATGCTTTCATACTCCTGCCTTTCTATATACTAAAGGAGTGGTAGCCACAGCCTTTGATGAGATTTGAACATTTGACCCCTGGTTTACAAGACCAGTGTTAAAGGATTTGAACCCTCCACTTTTGCAATGGTAAACTTCAGTGATAACCCACTTCACTGACTAATAAGTAGGCACTGATGGTGAAACATGGGACCTTTTTAATTCTTCAGTCTAACTCTCTTCAAACTGAGTTATTTTGGTCTGATAATGAGAACATGAAAAAGGCAAAAGAAGATGGTTCACCTGAACTGTTTCAATTATTTTAAAACATGATGCATTTAAGAATGTACTGTTTGTCAGACCAATTACAGTATATACAACACAACTGGAGAGGTAACAATGAAATGCAAATAAAAGGGAGAGGAAAGCATGTGCCTAACCTGAGGACTGAACTAGGCACGTGCACAGACAAAGAAAGGCAGGGGAGGAAAGTCAGAACAGTATGTTGTGAGATCAGTCATTCAGTCATCAGACATCTCAGAAAATGTCATTTCCCTTAAAAGGAACAGCGCTCACCAGCATATGTGATTGCTGTAGTTGTCTCTGTATCCTCAAACCCCAAACAATTTAATTTGATCAACTCCAAGATTACAAAACAGTTTATTTCTGCATTTGCAATAATTTCATGCTGTCTGCTGGAAGATCTCTTCCCCCTCTCCCATACTGGCAACAAATAACTATATATACATTTCATATATATATATATATATATATATATATATATATATATATATATATATATATCCATCTATATATAGACCTAGATGCAGATATATACATACATATATATGTATATAAAATACCCTTTACCATCTGTTGTTCTGCAAAGACCCTGGTCCTCCTCATAGAATGTCTGAATTTCATTTTATTGATTTCTTTTATTTTGTATAGGGATATGAAGATTCATGTGAGTGGTGACGTGATTCTAGATGATGTTTAAGGTTAATTTGAAAGACGGTCAGTCTTCCTGTAGTTTGTAGGTTTTGCATTTGGACCTGTTATTTGCATACCATGTATCCAGTTATACATTTTGGTCTTGCCAGTTTTTCTCCTTTCACTTTGCACATTCTGGTGGTTTTAAGATCAGTGTTTGCACACCCATCACGATGATTAGGAACCTCTTCCATACTGCTGTGCATTTCCGGCTTGTGTAAGGTAGCTGTTTGCACCCTCATTGCTTATGCAGTAGTGACACACTGAATACATGATCATAACTGTACCCTGCACTGCTGATGTTTTGGGATCATTTGCAGACAGAAGCAGCTTTGCCAAACTCTGCACTGTCCTTTCTCCTTTTTCTGTAAGACTAAATAATTAAGTTCCCTGATGCCTGGTGCAATAGTGCTGCTCTTTATTCAACCAGCATGAAATCTTCATGATTGAGTTGTCAGGCAGTAACTGTTGTTGATGATTGTACAGGGCCATGGTTATATTTCTATAGTAGACAGTCTGTCAGGCAAATGAGAAATAAATATGTTTTTGTATTTCTATTTACATAAAACCGTTTGTTCTTTGCACTCAGACAGTTATTTCTATCATGGGTGAACTTTGTTCTTGCAATCCACACTCCCCTGCATCCTCTCTCCCCACAGGCTAGCAATTTCCAAAAAAGGAGCTAGCTGTGGAATAGTTTTCCTTCTGCTCCCTTTTATACAGACACTTCAATTTGTTTTATTTGTGGAGTGGCATTAAATATTTGTAACTACTTCTACCTCCTGCTCCCTAAAACAAGGTTTTGCCTCATGGTATGGCTGTAAAGCAGCATTCAGCACTTAGTACACAACTCCTGCCCCCTTCTTTTACAGGATTCACAGTCATACTGATGTCTCACTTACCTATTACTCCTTATGCTGGTTGGATGCCTGCACTGCATGTGTAAAGGATGATTGGCTCATAACTGACACACCCAATGCTAAACCTCCTATAGCATCAAACTTCAGCTAGTCTCCACCTACTATCACTGCATTGTGGGCAGTCACCTTTCCCTCCCATATAGCAGTTTAGTTAATATCTTTATTTTATATCTCAGCTACTTCTACTCCTATCTTGCAGTAGCCTACCAAAACTCACATTCACAACTACTCTGTCTCACCCTTCATCACAAGACGCCTACATTCATCAAACCACCTACAGAAAAGTGTTCCTTTTACTTATACTTTATTAAAACTAAAATCACATGACCTTTATAGGTTCATAGGTTGGTACAAGGCTATCCACCCTAGGGCCTATACAAGCCTAGCCATAACAATTCCCTGGATATTTCTTCCCGCAATATTTTCTTCCCTGGACCGCTGTCTAGCAGGGTGACTGACATGATCTCAGAGGTGAATTTCCTATCTCCTATCCAATCATTAACGTTCCTTTTGAAGAGGGCCAAGGAGGCTCTCTGCTTGACATGTATGGGCAGTCTATTCCACAGTCTGGGGAGTCTCTGGGTCAGGAACCTATCCCTCCAGCATGTTTTGTTCATTGTGATGCAAGATTTAGATCCCTGGAGTGAATGGCTCTGAGGGATTGGGATTTCTTTAAGTGGAGCATGTCCAACAGCTCAGGGTTTGACATGGCCTTGTATGTTAAGCAGAGATCACCTCTGAGTAGACAATATGCCACAGAGTATAGCTGGAATTTTTTTAGACTGTCAGCATAGGGCATCTGCTTTAGGCCTGTGATTCTTTTAGTGAGGTATTTCTGTGGCCTTTCCAGCTGTTGAAGATGTCTTGTGAGGTACATACCAAATGGGGTGTTGTACTCTATAATGGGTCTAATGAGGAATGAGGAATGAGTACAGTGGGACAATTACCTCCTTTTTTCTGGATGAAAAGCCCTTAGTGATGAGGTGTGCCACATAGAAGGATTTCTTGACTGTTGTAGCAATGTGGATATCGAAGGTGAGACCACTGTCCACCTGTGTCCTTAAGTCTCTCATCACAATTTCAGTGTTTAGTGTACTGCCACCTGTGTGGTAATTGATGGGTACATGTTTTTTCCCAAAGGAGATAACTATACATTTCTTGGCATTAAGTTTGAGCCCATTGCTCTGGCACCAAGCATCTGTTTCTGTAAGGCCCTTTTGTAGAAAATCCACATCATTTGGGGATTCAATAATGGCTCCCAGTTTGCAGTCATTTATTTATTTATTTTATTTTATTTTACATTTGTTAACTGGGAAATTCCGACTGGACCAGGTCCATTTTCAGCAGAGGCCCGGGGAGAAAAGCTCCAACATCAAGTTATACAAATACAGTACATCCAGCATAATACACAAAACAGGTTACATCATGTATGCTGAGCATAGTAATATAACAAGAATTAATAAAAACACTCCAGGTAAAAGATGTAGAACATGGGTAAAAAGACAATGTCAGTCATACTTTGGTAAGAAAAGAAAATATATCAAGTAAGATTCTACAGTTAAAAGTACCCTTTCAGATGACCAAGCCTACAGGGGATCAGAGCTCCAGCATGTGATCAGAGAGGAATTTGGGGAGTTAATAGTAGTATGGGTAGGGTTATGTGATACAAGGGCATAACCATGTACTAAGAAGGTGCGATTTGAGGGAGTTTTTGAATATGGATGTGGAGGGGGCAGTGGACACAGATAGGGGAAGAGAGTTCCAATTTCTGGCAACGGTGTGGGAGTAGAGCGCTTTCCCTGCATTATTGTTAGCCTTGGTGATGGAGAGGAGAGATTTTTCACTGGATCTTAGGTATCGGTTAGTTAGCCAGAGTCCCTTAGTGTTGGCCTGTACTTCAGAGAAGTAGATGCCAAACAAGAGCGGTCCCAGGACTGAACCCTGAGGTACTCCACTTGTCACCTGTCCAGAGCTAGATTTGGAGTCGGCTACTTTTACAGTGTGGGTTCTGTCAGTAAGCCAGTTGGCAACCCATCAAGTGACATAGGGATTTATGCCCAGCTTAGCAAGTTTATCTATGATTCCAGAGTGGGGGATGGTGTCAAAGGCCTTGGCGAGGTCCAGATAGGCTATGTGGACCTCCTTACCCTTGTCCACAGCTCTGGAGACTGATTTGAAAAAGTCAGTCAGGTTCAGCAGACAAGATCGGCCCTTCATGAACCCAAACTGGGTGGGGTCCAGTGTTTGAAGGTTGCCAATGTCTTTGTTTATATGTTTCATGCCCTTGCAGATCAGGCTCATTAGACTGATGGGACAGTAGTTCCCGGGATCCACGGTGGATCCTCCTTTGTGGAGTGGGATAACTGTAGCTGTGCACCACTCAGTGGGCACGAAGCCTGAGGTGAGGCTATGATTAAACATGACACTTAGGTGAGGTGACAGTTCATTTTGTAGTTCATGTAGTACACAGCCTGGGATGTCATCTGGTCCCATGAATACTGTATTCTTAGCTTTGGAGATTGCAGTTTCTACCTGTGTGACCATGATTACCGGAATTTGGCAATCTTTTGGTATTGAGATGGGCCCATTAGGGGGTGAGAGGGGTGTGAAGTTGTCATTAAATCGATCTGCCAGGATATTGGCAATATCCTTGGGATCAGTATATTTAATGCCATTCTGTTGTAGCTCAGAGCAGATCTGAGCATTGCCATTTAGATTCTTGACATAACTATAGAATGCCTTGTGGTTGTCTTCGGAATATTTGGCAATTTTATTTTCGTCACTTGCTTTGGAAGATTTTATGAGGGATCTCAGCTTTTTACTGAGGCTGGTAAGGGAGTTTTTTGCATCCTGGGATTTTCCTCTTTTCTGCAACAGTTTCTTCCTTCTGTTGTATAGTTTGTTTATGGCAGGGGACCACTAGATTGGCTTTTTTTTTTGGAGGATAGCGTCTTGGTTCTATTTGGGATGGCACGATTCATGCATGAGTGGATGTGCTCGTACAGTGCCTTAGTGTAGGATTCAGCAGTCGAACTTTCAGCTCCTGTCTGCATGGGTGTCATGAAGTTTGTCACTTCTGACTTGAGTAACATGAAGTTGGCTTTGGAGAAGTTTTTTACAGAGGTTTCCTTACTGGGGGTGGGGGTGGGATGTGGATGTCAAGGGTGATTAGCTTATGGACAGACCTGAATAATGAGGGGGTGACCACTGGTGTGGTGCATCTATCTCCCACGTTGGTAATGACTAGGTCTAGGATATTGGAGCTCCTGGTGGGACAGTGGATTAGTTGATCCAGGGCATTGGAATTTATGAATTCCAAGAACCGTTAGGAAAAGGTGTTGGTACCCAAGTAGTTTTCCCAGTTAATGGCAGGGTAGTTGAAATAACCCAGTATTAGGCTGTTTGGTTGTATCTGAATATTTTCCAGTATGTTTATAAAGGTGTAGTGAGAATCTTGGGGCATGGTGGGGGATCTGTAGCAAGCTGCAATTTGGATTGTAGTCTTACCTAGTGTTAGTTACACCTGGAGAATTTTAGATGCATTGTGTTGGGCAACTAGCCTGGAGGTGTGAATATCCTTGGTGAATATGGACACTCCTCCACTTTTAGTGTTTCGGTCTTGGTGTGGTGGCCGAAAAGTGTGGTTAGAGTTGTAGCCTGGTATTGCAGGGGTGCTCTCTGGAGCCTTGAATCAGGTCTCAGTTACTGCACAGATATCAATGTTCTCCATTTTTAGGAGTACCTTGACAGAGTGCATTATGAGGATTAGACTTCTAGCATTGAGTAGCATTACCTTCAGATTTTGCATGCTTGTATCTGTTACGGTGGTGGTTTGTCCTTTGAACCTTGCCTAAAAAAGGCACTATATGGGGTGGCAAGAGCTTTAGCCAGTAACCTGAATCCGAGAGGTGACAGGTGCAGACTATCTCTCCAAAGCATCGTGGTTTGTCGATCATGTTGTCCCAGGCAGACAGATACTGAATCCCCTTTGAATGACACCAGAAGCTTAGCCAGTTGTTGAAGTCAATCATTTTGTCCTTATACTGTGGTATCATTCTGGGTGAAGGCAGGATGCTACTCAGGGCTAGGGTCATACCTGCCTGAGCCACATGATCTGAGAGCTCTTCCATGTCTCTTTTCATGTAGTCCAGGGAGGTACGTCTCAAGTCATTCACTCCAACATGGACAATGACAGAGTCGTATTTGTACTTGTTGTGGAGTGACTTGAGTGCATGCGTTATGTGGCGGATCCTGGCACCCAACAGGCAGCTGACTGTAATTTTTTCCTTGTTCAGCCTACTGAGTGGGACATCAGTGTGCCTGACTATAGAGTCACCTATGACTAAAGTGCTGGGTACATTTACTTGCCTTAGGGGCTGTTGGGTGGCACACTGGTGTTGTGAGCTATGTGTCACTTTGGTTGTAACTGGTGTTTGTTTGCATTTCAGCTTTGGAGGTCCTTCTTGCTTGGACAGGTTAATGTTATGGGCCTCCACATATGTGGCTTTAGTGTTGCTATGAGTGGGTGTTGATGGTATGGGTTTTGAAGGGCTATGTGTTGCTTGAAGTGTAGTGCGGGTGCTAACCTTCTCCTCTTGACTGTCTAGCACAATCTTGGCTGGAAAGAGCTTTGCTTCCAGTTTGGCTATGTAAGTGCATCTCTCACAGGTTGTAGTGTTGGGTGGTAGGAGGAGAGGGTCGTCTGTGTACATGAGGCAGTTGCTGCATTGCCCCTGTATGCCCAGCTTACCAGGTGGACAGGAGAAATCACCGGAAGCTGACCCTTGGACATGCTTGTCTAGGTGCTTTTTTTTGTAAAGTACAAGAGCTGTTTTTCTCTTACCTTTGCAAGGTACTTTGCAGTTATAGGCTGTGTATTGCCTATCTTTAACTATCCATGCTATCCCATAATCCCCTGTCTTACTGATAATGCTGTCATCATCTATCTTATTCACAACACTAGACTCTTTTTATTGAAAGAGCTTTTAACCTCAGGTGTTTTCATCCACTATCTACTTTACATATGACTTTTGGTTTGTCATATTAGTTACTATTACATTGCCCCACTCTAACCCTATTCAGTATAATGTTCTTTAGCTACACCATTATCCGGATTAAATCCTATTCTACATAAGAATCTTTAGCTATTTCCCCTTTAAATGTCAACATAACAAATCTTTAGCCCCGTCCTTAGTTCAGCACTCTTTCTGCTGCAGCGGTTTCCTATAATTTTGACACAACAGATCTGTAGATCTGCCCTTTTTCTGCACATAATATCATCTACTCACTGCCTAGCAATTATTTAGACCACTTATCTCCAATGTGTGTGACATTCCTACTACCAACTAAATTAATTCGGGTTCATGAGCTCAAATAAATCCATCCAATGCATTCCCTATTCCTGCACCAACATTTATTTTACGTGCCATCTGTCGTTTGCTGCCTATTTTACCTGTGGATATTTTAAATTGTGACTGCTGTGTTTCCATACTTGGATTTATTTTACCTGCTGCCTGCTGTTCGCTCCCTATTTTACCTCTGGATATTTTGAACTGTGATTGCTGTGTTCCCACACTAGTGCTTTTCTGGGCACTAATTTCAACTAGTTGAATACTTGCCTGCCCTCTGCTGGAACGTGCTCTGACTTCCCCCAAAAGGAGTAGTCTTTGCACTCTAAATTGTCCACTGTCCTTTCACTTGACCATCAGATTACACTGCGTGAGCCTTTTACTTTATATCCCTAGTTTCTTCTTGTCTGAATTCAGTAAATGAAAGAAAATTTGCTCTACTTTGTGCTTGTTTGTTAATTGTTGAGCACCGGCTATAAACTGATTGCTTTACTGTTATATTTCAAATACGGACCTTTCACTCATGACACCCACTCCCTATAAGTCCCAAACAACTTTACTACTCTCCAAGAAAAAGTTCCTGTTTCTCTTCAGCTATTCTCTACTTCCAGCTAGCATTTAGCATCATTCTCAATAGCCTCTCACCCTTACTGCTTTGTACTATATCCACTCCTACTCAGACCCCTCCCCAACAGTACTTCTATGGCATTCATGAACAAAACTTCCTCTTACATTTATCCCTCTGATCTTCTGTCATGTATTACAATCAGATTAATATTTCTCTGTCATATCTTCTATAACATCTCTAAGCATTTCTTCTGTCATATACTACAATCATATTAATATTTATGTCTTGTCTCTTCCTCTGTAACATCTCTCAGCCTTTATTCTGTCATGTACTACAGTCAGATTAATATTTACCTCTCGTCTCTTCCTCTGTAACATCTCTCAGCCTTTCTTCTGTCATATGCTACAATGAGATTAATATTTCTCTCTCATCTCTTCCTGTATAACATCTCCCAGGCTTTCTTCTGTCATATGCTACAATCCAATTAATATTTCTCTCTCATATCTTCCTCTGTAACATCTCTCAGCCTTTCTTCTGTCATATGCAACAATCAGATTAATATTTCTCTCTCATCTCTTCCTGTATAACATCTCCCAGCCTTTCTTCTGTCATATGCTACAAACAGATTAATATTTCTCTCTCATCTCTTCCTCTGTAGCATCTTTCAGCCTTTCTGTTATCATATGCTACAATCAGATTAATATTTGTTTCTCATCTCTTCCTCTATAACGTCTCTTAGTCTTTCTTCTGTCATATACTACAATCAGATTAACATTTCTCTCTCATCTCTTCCTCTGTAACATATTTCAGCCTTTCTTCTGTCATATACTACAATGGGATTAATATGTCTCTCTCATCTCTTCCTTTATAACATCCCTCAGCCTCCCCCTTATCTCTCTACACTGCTTACACCCCTCTACCCTCAATCTCTCCACATCTATACAGAATTAAATCAGAACTTTTTGCTTTATTACCCTTCCTTAACATAACTACTCTACACTGTTAGCAGACTCCTAACCTCATAAATTCATACTCAGCCATATCAATGTTCACCACACCAAAATACCCATACATCTCAAAATCACCTAGAAGTCTACAGACTAAACACAATCTATTATTCTACATTTCACCTTCTACTTTCCGCAAATAATACCCTCCATAATCTTATCATAACTATATCCTCACCATCTAGACTTCAACCCCCTCTATTTCTTACGTTTCAGAAATGTTTCTCCCACAATTCCTCATTTTTACTGCCTCTTCTCCTAAGTGAACACTACAAAACATTTTAAATTGTTGAGCAGCAGTCTTTCATATTTTATACTGCTAGTTGATGAATTTCAAAACTATGCATAGATAAGTAATAATAATAACAGATGTAAGCATATCTTATTATAACACCTTAATGAACACATAAAACTGAAAAATGTATATATTAAATAGCAAGTTAAGATGTGAAATAATTGTTCTACTATTACATATTAACAATGCTTTAAAGGATACAGGTCCATCTTTATTTTACTGTTAATGGCATCATACTTGATTGTAGTAGACTGTTTATTTTTTCTTTTTGACAGAGTATTGGATGGATGCGTTTTCTTGGATGTTTAGACTATTCAAGCAAGGAGGGTTAGACTCCATGGAGGGGGGAAGAGGGATTTTAAAGGTAAATCTTTGATGATAACTCTATTTTTAGCTTTTTTTGAGTGTCCGCAATAGTAACTATTTTCGTCCAATCAAACCTTCAAATATTAATGTTCACATAATGATTACTAAGCAGTCCTTTACTAACAGAGTGTCCTTATCTATGAGAACTACATGTATACTTTTGATCAGTAGGACAAATATCTATTTATTAACTGTATTTCCATAAATGTCACTGGATTAAATAACAGATGCAAGAGGGGTAGCTTAAACAGATATTTGAAGTTGTTTAATTCTAAAGTTATTTTTTTATATGAAACACACATTAACAGAAGACATAGACAGGATAAATACTAAAAACGACACTGTATTATCCACTTCACAATATAACCCAAAAAAAGGTGTGGGGTTTGCTGTATTATGAAGAAATTCTCTGCCTATGCCTACAGTTATAGAAACATAGCAAGATGATAAAGGTGTGCTTTGTACTGTAACTATCAAGTATAATAAGAGGATATTAATTTGGATTAATGTGTATTGGATTCCTGGAATAGGAATTAAAACATTTGACCAATATCTAGAACAAGTAATTAAAAATTGAAAGGCAATATCATTCTAGCAGAAGACTTTAATTGTATATTGTCACCAAGTGATGCTAACACTATAGGTAAAATGATAATACAGGCATCTGCAAAGGCATTGTTAAAATGTATTGAATTCTTTCATCTTAGAGACATAAATGAATTTTCAGAACCAAAATCATTATTTTTACTCATTATGCCCATAGACATGGAACACAATCCAGAATTGATAGAGTCTATGTCTCTAATGACCTGACTGATATACTAGACAAAGTCAAAACAGTAACCTGTCCACTTTCAGATCACAATCCAATTATCTTTGAGCTGTTTTGAAATATAATAATAATGTTAAAATCAGAAGATTGCCAGCATATATAACTTGTTTAAAAGAATTTAAGGACTTTTTATTAAAGAAATCCTCTCCTTTATAGAAATTAATAATATAGAAGATACTGCAGAAATTTATTTATGGGATGCACTAAAAGCATATCTTTTTGGTAGAGTCACTAATTGGTTGTTAAATAAAAAGGCAATAGGACAAAGAATTACATGAAATACAAGAAAAACTTGATAAGTTAAAATTAGAAAATCAGACAAAAATAATAATGCATAAGAGATTAATTTGTTCAACAAATACTTGGAAATCTTAAACCATAAAACTAAAATCAACCTTGAGAAGTTTAAGATGATTAACTTCTCTATGAACCCAAAATCTATGCACACTTTAGCCACAAAAACTAAATTGCTTAGTACATCCAATCATATAAAAAAGTCTACTCTCACAGGAAGAAAAGAAAAGTAACAGAAATAGAAGAT
>NC_056725.1:87059889-87191913 GCF_019279795.1 Protopterus annectens
TTACTTCCCAATAGAATTTTACACTCTAGAGAAAAATCAGTAATCACTATAGCCAACTCATCTAACACTGCAGGTGACTCTCTATATTCAAATAGCGTAGCTAGACTATGACACCTCATCCCACTACATCAAAATCCATTCCGAACACAAATTCATTTAAAATACAACTAAAACTTTGCCTATCAAATCAATTAATTTTCTCCTGTGTATCTCTAAGATAAATAGTAGCACCGTTAGCTTCAGCTTGCCATATCATCAGACTATTTCTCTTTATTCAGAATCATATGCCCCACAACTAGTCTTCACCAATGCCTGAATAGTTTTACTAGCATATCCTAGACATATACATAGTTTTGTAACCCTGCTCACCCCTCATACTTCTACTATAACCTTATAATAGCCATATATATAAAAATAACATTATCCATAAACCTGCTTCATGACCCACCGCATGAAATGCTGACATTTTACGCCCCACCTAGTTCCTTCCTACCATCACCTCCATTTCTTTGAATTTCTAGGCAGTAATTATATGATCTATTATCTTTTTGACAAACCCGCTAATATACCTCTTCAAATACTCAGTGTTCAACATATAATAATGCATATGTTTATTTTTCACTGTAATATTTATCTTTATTTCATATGAGTGTAATTTAAATAACAACTGCCTGTGCAATTGTTAATGCATATTATACAACTCCCCCCATTAATATTCAAAAACGTGCATGCTGATTGGTCAGCGTGCGTTATAATAAGTTATAGTAATAGAAAAAGGTCCGGTCGCCCGGACTTTTTCCATTACTATAACTCTTTTTTCTCACTGTTTTGCTATGTTAAAGGAGTTTAACATAGCGAGACAGCTTTAAAAAAAGCAACGGAGATTCTCCATTGCTTTTTTAAAGCTGTCTCGCTATGTTAAACTCCTTTACATAGCGAGACAGTTTGTAAAAAGCAATGGAGATCTTGCTTTCTCCGTTGCTTTTTTCAAAACTGTCTCGCTATGTTAAATGGGTTTAACATACCGAGACAGTTTTAAGAAAAGCAACGGAAATTCTCTGTTGCTTTTTTTAAAGCTGTCTCGCTATGTTAAACCCATTTAACATAGCGAAAACAGTTTGTAAAAAGCAACAGAGATCTTGCTTTCTCCATTGCTTTTGCCCACAGTTCTGATGTACTGCATGTGCAGTACATCAGAACTGCCGCAGAATACCAGACAGCTGCGGAAGGGCAGCAAGGAGGCATTATACAATGCCATTATTTAAGAAAAGTAATTCTTTTTTTTCTTAAATAATGTCATTGTATAATAGCAATAACCCACTTCTGGGTGTGGGTAATGCTGGATTTACCCACGGTTGGCTTTGTTTGGCCACTCGGGCTTCGCCCTCATGACCAAACCACGCCAACCGTGGGTAAATCCAGCATTACCCACACCCAGACGTGGGTTATTGCTATGTTATTTAATGTCTGTTCATGTAAATTACTGAAAGTCTGTCTAAAACTGTTGGAGCTTTCTTCCCTAAGCATCTGCTGAAAACGGGTTTTTAATTAAACCAAAAAATACGTATGTGTATATATATATATATATATATATATATATATATATATATATATATGTAAAATAAAGCACAGTAAATGAAAGTCTCCATAGACGTGATTAATAACATTCTCTCACACTTTAACCATATATGAATACTGAACAGTCCAATTAGATCCAATTTCAAGACTCATCATCATCTTTTGGCTTTTCCCATTAGGGGTCGCCACAGCAGATTATCTCTTTCCATTTCTTCCTATCCTTTGCATCTTGCTTTGTCACACCAACCTCCTGCATGTCCTCTCTCACCACGTCCATAAACCTTATCTTAGGCCTTCCTCTTTTCCTCTTACCTGACAGCTCCATCCTTAGCATCTTTTTCCCAATATACCCATCATCCCTCCTCAGCACATGTCCAAACCAATGCAATCTCATCTCTCTTGCTTTTTCTCCAAACTGTCCAACATGAGCTGACCCTCTAATATACTGATTCCTAATCCTATCCATCCTAGTCACACCAAGTGCAAATCTTAACATCTTTAACTCTGCCACATCCAGCTCTGACTCCTGCCTTTTTGTCAATGCCACTGTCTCCAACCCATATAACATAGCTGTTCTCACTACTGTCTTGTAGACCTTCCCTTTCACTCTTACTGGTACCCGTCTGTCACAAATCACTCCTGACACTCTTCTCCTCTCATTCCACCCTGCCTGTACTCTCTTCTTCACCTCTCTTCCACATTCACCATTACTCTGAACTGTTGATCCCAAGTACTTAAACTTGTCCACCTTTACCAACTCTACTCCCTGCATCCTCACCATTCCTCTACCCTCCCTCTCATTTACAGACATATATTCTGTCTTAGCCCTGCTGACCTTCATTCGTCTGCTCTCTAGAGCATATCTCCACCTCTCCAAAGTCTCCTCAACCTGATTCCTACTCTCACTACAGATCACAATGTCATCTGCAAACATCATAGTCCACGGGGCCTCCTGTCTGATCTCATCTGTCAACCTGTCCATCACCACTGCAAATAAGAAAGGACTTAGAGCTGATCCTTGATGTAATCCCACCTCCACCTTAAACGGATCTGTCACTCCCACTGCAGTCCTTACCACTGTCACACTACCCTCGTACATATCCTGTACTACTCTTACATACTTCTCTGCCACTCCCGACTTCCTCATACAATATCACAACTCTTCTCTAGGCACCCTGTCATATGCTTTCTCCAAGTCTACAAAGACACAATGCAACTCCTTCAGACCTTCTCTGTATTTCTCCAATAACAATCTCAGAGCAAACATCACATCTGTAGTGCTCTTTCCTGGCATGAAACCATACTGCTGATCACTAATCATCACCTCCCTTCTTAACCTAGTTTCTAATACTCTCTCCCATAACTTCAAGCTGTGACTGATCAATTTTATCCCTCTGTAGTTACTGCAGCTCTGCACATCACCCTTATTTTTAAAGATAGATACCAAAACACTTTTTCTCCACTTCTCAGGCATTCTCTGACTTTCCAAAATTTCATTAAACAATCTAGTTAAAAATTCCACTGCCATTTCTCCTAAGCACCTCCATGCTTCCATTGGGATGTCATCTGGGCCAACAGCTTTTCCATTCTTCATCCTCTTCATAGCTGTCCTTACTTCCTCTTTGCTAATCTGTTTCACTTCCTGATTCACTATCCCAACATCATCCAACCTTCTCTCTCTCTCATTCTCTTCATTCATCAGCCTGTCAAAATACTCTTTCCATCTACTCAACACACTCTCCTCACTTGTGAGTACATTTCCCTCACTATCCTTTATCACCCTTACCTACTGCATGTCTTTCCCAGCTCTGTCCCTCTGTCTAGCCAATCAGTACAGGTCCTTTTCTCCCTCTTTAGTGTCCAATCTCTCATACAACTCTCCATACGCCTTATCCTTAGCTTTCGCCACCTCTCTCTTTGCCATGCACCTCATCTCCTTATACTCATGTCTACTTTCTTCATCTCTTTGACAATCCCACTTCTTCGCCAGCCTCTTCCTCTGTATACTCTCCTGTACTTCCTCATTCCACCACCAGGTCTCCTTGTCCTCCTTCCTCTGTCCAGATGTCACACCAAGCACCTTTCTAGCAGTCTCCCTTACTAGTTCTGCTGTAGTTACCCAGCTATTCGGTACCTCTCCACTCTTCCCTAAACTCCACTTCACAATCACCCTTTTTTAACTTCCACCATTTAATCCTTGGCACTGCTTTCACACTCCTCCTCCTCTTCTTGATCACCAACGTCATCCTACAGACCACCATTCTATGCTGCTTAACTACACTTTCCCCTGCCACCACTTTACAGTCTCCAATCTCCTTCAGACTGGCCCTCCTACATAGGATATAATCCACCTGTGTGCATCTTACTCCACTCTTGTACGTCACCCTATGCTCCTCCCTCTTCTTAAAATACGTATTCACCACAGCCATGTCCATCCTTTTCACAAAATCCACAGTCATCTGACCTTCTGCATTCCTCTCCTTAACACCATACCTACCCATCACTTCCTCATCCCCTCTGTTCACTTCACCAACACGCCCATTAAAGTCTGCTCCAATCACTAGTCTCACACCCTTGGGTACACCCACCACAACTTCATCCAACTCACTCCAAAATTTCTCTTTCTCATCCATCGCACACCCAACTTGTGGAGCATATGCACTAACAACATTCATCATTACACCATCAATTTCGAGCTTCATAAACATCACTCTGTCAGACACTCTCTTCATGTCTAAAACACTCTTGGCATATTGTTCCTTTAGTATAACTCCTACCCCATTTCTCCTGCCATCCACACCATGATAGAACAATTTGAACCCGTTTCCTAAACACCTGGCTTTACTTCCCTTCCATCTGGTCTCTTGCACGCACAATATATCAACCTTACTTCTCTCTATCATATCAGCTAGCTCTCTTCCTATACCAGTCATACTGCCAACATTCAAAGTTCCCACCCTCACTGCTACTCTCCTAACCTTCCTCCTCTCTTCCTGCCTTCGGGCATGCCTTCACCCTCCTCTTCTCCTTCGGCCAAATTCAAGACTAACAACCATAATCTTTTTGACTTTGTTGACAAACAATTCTCTTAATTTTATTTCCTCTGTTAGCATACTTGTCACTTCAATCAGTGGTCACTCTGCCATTAGCTTCATCTTCTCCACCCCTCCTTCAAAGCCACTTTCCAAAATTAATTACCTTACACCCAAAAACAAACCAGAAAAAGGGTCTTAAACCACTGACTGGACTTCAATTACTAACACATCAGAATCTTCATTATTAGCCTCTCTGCTAGCAAATAAACTTAACTTCAAGAAAAACACTCCCTCCACTCATTTTATATATTTTTAAACAAATTCTAAACTTTTGGTTACTAAAGATTGTAAAGCCTTATTTAATCTCATTACACTGGATATAATCCCAGATTAAAGATGCAAAGACAATCTTCTTCTTTAAAAACTTGGCTAAAGAAGTAGTGATGAAACTTGCACCAATATTTCTCCAATCTCAGCAAACTCTTCAAGCAACCTAAGTAATTTTAGAATTTAGCCAAGTAAGTAATAGACCATACTCTCAACAAAGCAAATCTTGAAAATGGGATCAATACAACCTCCTCAGGTCCATTAACCCCTGCTGATATCTTAAGCAAATTTATCCAACTAACTTAAACTACTT
Organism: Protopterus annectens; assembly: GCF_019279795.1. NCBI lineage: Eukaryota > Metazoa > Chordata > Ceratodontiformes > Protopteridae > Protopterus > Protopterus annectens. The sequence continues at coordinate 87,065,143 of NC_056725.1, forward strand.
GTAACTACCCACTGTGTTGACTGAACCCCATTTTCAACTTCACCTGTCTAATTTACAAACATGAAACTTAAAAGACTTAGAGATTCTACCTGAACAAATTCCAACTGATGCCCAGTTAAGAGATAATGTGTTTCTACTGTTGCTTATTGGCTTGTGTAAAACAAAAACATATATTTTTCCATTTACTTTGCATGTATAACATTTGCCTTCACAAAAATTACATGTCTGAAGTCTGGAAACATGTATTTGCTGTCTGCTTTCCCAAGACCTCTAAATGAAGCTCAACCAGTGATTGTAGTTCATGGTACTTCAATCTCCTGATTGAAGTTCTTGAAAAATGAGTATATCTTCAGTTAGATGACTATATAAACATACTTTCTTCCTTCCTTCAAATCACCACCATGGCTTTTGGAGAGGTGAAATCATTATAATGGTCTTCTTAAACTCACTAATGAAAGTCACCTCACTATGGACAAAGGTAGTCTGACAGACTCAATACTAATTAACCTCACTAAAGCCTTTGATTTAGTAGGTTGTCCCTCCTAGCTGATTCATTGGCATGGCTATTATACAGAATTCTCTAGGAATGTTCTAAAACTTTTTGTCTAACAGAAGGTTCAGCATAAAATAGGCAATGAATATCCTACTAAGCTACTTCCACCAGAGGTGTACCTCAAAGCTCCATCTTATCTTCACTTTTACTTTTGTTCTTAAAATTAAACTCCTGTCAGATTAATAATTTATACCCATCATATTCTATTTGAATGGCATGATTATTTATATGTCCTGTCCATCTCACAACCAAGTCAAATCACAATTAGAAAAACTGGCATTTAAAATGAATCTCCTTCTCTTTGTTTTTATTGCAGTCCAAATATCATAACAATAACCAGTAAACAAAACAAATAGTATTAAGAGTGACTGTTATACTTTTAATTGGTGGCCAGTATCCTTTAAAGTGAAATTTAAGCTCATGTCCAAACAATGATCACATAAACATTGATGGGCCAACTAATGCATTCCCTTTTGCATAAAGCAATATTCTGAAGTAATAGTTTGGAGGATGGATTTATCTCTGGTTAATTAAGTGTAATGCATATCTTGAATGCCTTACCTCAGAGAAAACTACTAGGAACTAATTACATCTATTATTCTTCATATAATAGCTATAGATGATTTCTTTATTTCTATTCATTACTGAGACTGATTGTAGATAGGATATTGTCTGAGTTGGAAATATTTCTACTGATTTTTTGAATGAATCCCCTTTTCAAAGTGAAAAAAAAAACATAAAGCCATGATCTTTGGCACACAAACATTATCCACAATCATACACAACTGGCAAATGCTTCTTAACAATATTTCCCCTGAAAAGTCTAGTGTTTACCATTATCTTAGTATCTGGCTTAACCCTCAACTGATTTTGACTAATGCATATGGATGACAAAAGCAAAAATCAGGGATAAAACAAATCTCTCATTTCTTTTATCCGAAAGAACATATGCCATTTGAAAGGACTTCCTTCCAGCCCAGATGGAATATTTCCTATCACTAATAGCTGCAGTATTTATTTACACTCTACAAAATATGATATTAAATAGCTAAAGCAAAGTTTAGTTTTAATTGTCCACATTTTCTTGCTGAGAAGGACAATACTGTGTGTCATAAACTCTTTTAAATAGCAGCTATGAATGAAACAAATGATAAATGTAAACGGAAGTATATTTAATAGTAGTGTAAATATTATCAGTGAAGTAAAACAATAACATTGTTTTGCAGCAACTGATGTTATTCTGAAAATGTACACAATAGATGATGTTACATAGTGAGGGATATTAATGTGAAAGTTGTTTACAATGAATAAAATGGAAAATTACTTTTAATAAATGTTAAAGACAGTGCCCAAGTTTGTTGGGGTAAAGATGGTTAAACAACATTCAGTTAAACTTTGGATCAGATTCATAAAAGTGGTATGCTGTTAAGCCTGATTTTGTACTCAATAGAAGGGCCACAGAGCCTTAACTCAGTCACAAACCACATAAATGCCGTACAGCAGGATACTACAAGAACCCTTTTGTGACCCTGCACCTAAGCTAATGGGCATGTAGCCTTAGTCCTGCACCATTCACAACAACAACAGTGCTGAAAGCACTTGTCCCATACATAAGTTGTTGGACTCCAGTGAAATATGAACATGTGCTAAGACTGACATGGCTACAGTAATCCCTTTCTTAGCACTGTAACACCAGGACCCTTTTCCAGACATCTCCACCGTATTGCAGGAAAATCCTTAATGGCAACAGAATCCCCTACAGTACAGACAAACCTATTACCACACATTACCTCATCCAACACACACCTATGATACTACATTACCTCATGCAATGCACAGCTATGATACTACATTACCTCATGCAATGCACACCTATGATACTACATTACCTCATGCAATGCACAGCTATGATACTACATTACCTCATGCAATGCACAGCTATGATACTGCCAGACATCCCAAATGGTCTCACACTGCACCAAATCCAACATTACCATATATGGTAATGATGACCCTAAGGCTGCCTCCATATAGAATGATTGTGATTCATTCATGAATCAAGAAAATAATCGAACTGAAAGCGAAAAATGAAGGCAGCAACCTTCCAAGTTTATTGTGGTTAAAAACAAATGCACAGCAAATCCACGCCAGTAACATATGAATGAACGCTTTTCACCATGCACGTTTTCGTCTCAGATAGACTTCATCAGATAAACCCATATATTTGCAGTTAGCCTTTTATATCAATTTAAAAACTTAAACTTTAATAAAATAAAATAAAATTTTAAACAACAATTCATTAACTTATAGGAAAGTATTTATTTATATATGGATTTATTTGATCATATTTATTTTATTTTTATTTTTAAATATTTAAAATGAATACTGATGAAATTATAAAGGAAAACAAAACTAATTGAAACTGTAATGTGATTTGAAGGCTTATATAGTTTATATGAATACGATTGGTTCCTATGTTTTTAAATTGATATAAAAGGCTAACTGCAAATATATGGGTTTATCTGATGAAGTCTATCTGAGACGAAAACACGCATGGTGAAAAGCGTTCATTCATATGTTACTGGCGTGGATTTGCTGTGCATTTGTTTTTAACTACAATAAACTTGGAAGGTTGCTGCCTTCATTTTTCGCTTTCAGTTCGATTATTTTCTTGGTACGTGGAGTTTGGAACTCTAATATCATTTTGTTTGGTTTTTGATTCATTCATGAATCATAATCAGTCATGCTGAAACTATTTAGTCCTCCTAGGTAAGATAGATTATTACATTGCAACATACCTTTCCAGGTTACTGCTGTATCTGCCTGATAAGGCAAGCATTCTATTCTACAGCATACCTTACCAGGTAGCTCCTGTATGCACCTGATAAGACAAGAATGCTATTCTACAACATACCTTACTAGGTCGTTCCTGTATCTGCCTGATGAGGTAAGCATTCTACTCTGCAGTATACCTTACCAGGTAGATCCTTTTCCTACTTTAGAAGGCACGCTTTCCTCTACAGCAAACCTTACCAAGTAACTATTGTATCAGGTATCTCCTGTATCTATCTGATAAGGCAAGCATTCTGCTCTACAGCATACCTTATCAGGTAGGTCCTGAATCTAACTGATAAGGTAAGCTGTGCAGTAATCAGCTGTCTGTGTATTGCTTTTCGGTAACATGCAGTTACCTCTAGTTCTGAGCACAGAAATACCTGGCACACTGTAATATACAGGTCACTCTTGTGTGCAATTCCTTAAAACAGATTTAGTGATGCTACATCCAAGGTCATACTGCAGTTCAGTTCTTTCGCTTACTGTAATCCACAGAGGCACACCAAAGATAGTGCAGAGAAGGTATTTACACTTTTGTGCACTATATTTGTGAAGACTGAGGCCTGTAATTTCCTTATCACCAAAAAACAAAAAACAAACACAATGTAAGATAGTCTATTAAATCATTTTTAACAAGTGAAAGAAGTGCATTGTAAAAAATACCAGTAATGCTTGTAAATCCAGTAATGTACAGTTCACACTTATGATCACTGCTTCATATGGATTAACAGAAATAAGTAAACAGATTAAAAAGGAAGTACAAAACAACATAAAACTAAATACAAACTAAATAATCAAATTACATTATGAAATCAAGATACACAGTAGTGCAGTTGAACAATCAAACATCTATCATTTAGGCCATGACAGCCATGTTTCTTTCTGATATCATATAAATGTTTACTAAGCCTGTCTTTGAAGAACTCTTTGCTTTTTCCAACATAAAGTAAAGGGAATCAAAAACAGGTAAATAAATCAGATCAAAAATTTGGCAATTCTATAAACAGTAGTTGGCTTTGTACATACTATGCCTAAAATTTTGTATTACTAATTATTATTGGCCATAATTCCTAATAAGATTGCAACATGCTTAACTATTACTAGACTACATTGTAACTAGTGGCAGAGTCTGTTGACATCACTGATGACTCCAGACATGTCCCAAAATTAAAATGTATCGGCAGGATAACCTCTCTTGATAAAATGATCCATGAATCTTATAACCTCCCTCTTAAAATCAATTTCTTGAATTTCTGAAGGTTTTTTGAACAGTGGCAGCACTACAGAAGGCACAGAGGGGCAGGTGCTCCCCCTGTGAAACTGCATGCCTCCCCAGTGCCCTGGGCACTGGACCCCCCCCAAAATAAATGTAAATTACCTGTCCAGGGTGCAATTCACCAATGTAAAATAAGAATATATATACATGTTAAAACAAATACATATATTTTTTTATTTTTATTTATTTATTTTCCTTTAAGGGGAAGGGCAATGTGTAAATGGATGTCCAAGACACGTCCGTGTGCCTCCCAGCCCTGCTTACATAATCCTGCTCGGACAGTGCCCTAGAAGACCTGTGATTGGCTGTGCAGGTAGAGGGAGCAGTGCCGAGATGCTAGAAAGAAAGTGTATTGGGCTAGATCATTGGCACCTACAGTGAGTGATTTAGGTTTCAAAAATGCTATATCCCTCAGCTCCCTGTGGGCACATTTTGTCATGTTGGACGAAGAAAAACAATAAGTCTGTCAAATAAGTAGGGCTACTTACTGATATTATTCTTGTTCAAACTTGGACAGACTGCTGAAGGGATCATTGGGGAAACATTTTATTTTGGTCCTTGTACAAACTTGGACAGACTGCTGATGGGGTCGTTGGGGAAATTTTTCATTTTGGTGCTTGTGAAAACTTGGACAGATTGCTGAAGAGGTCATTGTTCTCTGGCAAATCAGTCACTGAAGAAGATTGAAGTCAGTAAATAATGACATACATTTGAGGTTTAGATTTCAAATCATAGGTTCATAGGTTCATAGGTAGGTGCTAGGCTATTGGCCCTAGGGCCTATATAAGCCTAGCCAAGATAATTATTTTCCTGTGCCCTTGTCAAGCAGAGCCACAAAGGTGATCCCCGGGGTGAATTTCCTATTCCCCATCCAATCATCAAGATTTTTCTTGAAGTGTGCTAATGGGGAGCTTTGTTTGATATAGATAGGTAGTTTGTTCCAGAGTATGAGAAGTCTCTGGGACAGGAATCTATCCCTCCAGCATGTCCTGTTTATTGTAATGGCAAGGTTTAGGTCCCTAGAGCGTGTAGCTCAGAGGGATTGGGATTTCTTTAAGTAGAGCATGTCCAGCAGCCCCGGGTTTGACATAGCTTTGTATGTTAGGCAGAGATCACCTCTGAGTAGGTGATATGCGATGGAGTAAAGCTGGAGTTTTTTGAGACGGTCTGCGTAGGGCATCTGTTTGAGGCCAGTAATCCTCTTACACAACACATATTATACAAGCCTTCTTTCCCAATCCCTCTGAGCTACACGCTCTAGGGACCATCACTATGCCAGACACACTAGTCATTGGTGACTCCATAGTCAGACACACTGACGTCCCGCTCACCAGACTGAGTAAGGAGAAGGTCACAGTAAGCTGCCTGTTGGGTGCTAGAATCCGCCACATAACGCATGCACTCAGGTCTCTCAACAGCAGGTACAAGTACGACTCAATCATTGTCCACGCTGGTGTAAACGACCTGAGACGTACCTCCCTGGACTACATGAAAAGAGACATAGAGGAGCTCTCTGATTATGTAGCCCAGGCAGGTATGAGCCTGACCTTGAGCAGTATCCTACCTTCACCAAGAATGATGCCACAATACAGAGATAAGATGATCAGTTTTAACAATTGGCTTAAACTCTGGTGTCATTCAAAGGGGATCCAATGTCTGTCTGCCTGGGATGACATGCTGGACAAGCCACGCTGCTTCGCAAGGGACGGCTTGCACTTGTCACCGCTGGGATTCCGGATTTTGGCAAAGGCTCTTGCCACCCCCATAGTGCCTTTTTAGGCAAGGCTCAAATTCTAAACCTACCACCCTAGAACAAAACAAAGAAAAAAAACTAAGGGTAATGCTGCTCAATGCCAGAAGTCTCAACCTCAAGATGCACGCACTCGAGGCCCTTCTCAGTATGAAGAACATCGATGTCTGTGCTGTGACAGAAACCTGGTTCAAGGCTCCTGAGAGCACCCCAGCACTATCAGGTTTTACCTCATATCATGCGTTCCGGCCACAAAACTCGGACAATACCAAGAAAGGAGGAGGGGTATCCATATTCATCAAGGACACCCACACCTCAAGATTGATGGCATTGCACGATGCATCGGAAACCATCCAGGTGCAATTAACCATAGGCAAGACTGCTATGCAAATTGTAGCATGTTACAGGCCACCCTCGCAAACTCAGGAACCTCACATGGCCTTCCTGAAAACACTGGAGGGGATAAATGTATCTCCGAACACCATCATACTAGGTGACTTCAACTACCCTAATATAGACTGGGAACACTACTCAAGCCCAAACACTCTAGCCCAAAAGTTCCTGGAATTCATAAACTCAAATGCCATGGAACAACTAGTCACCATCCCCACAAGAGGAGAGAACATACTTGATCTCATCATCACGAACATGGGAGCACAATGTTCAACGCCAGAAGTATACCCCTCACTGGTGAGATCTGATCACAAACTAATCTCGCTGGAGGTCCTCATCCCGCCCCACCGAAATGAAAAGACCACAGTAAAGAACTTCTAAAGCCGACTTCACACTTCTAAAGACTAGTGTGGTCTCCTTTAAGGCCCCTGAGCCGGCGGTTAACATTACTCAAACCGCTGAATCACTTGCAAATGCCTTCTACCAGCACCTGCAGGCTGCATGGATCATGCAATCCCAAGCAAAACAAAGACTCTTTGTACCAAAGGCAAGCGTCCAGTCTGGTGGACCCCAGCCATAAACAAACTCTACAATAAAAGGAGAAAGCTACTACAAGATAGAGCAAAATCCTTAAAAGGTAAGAAACCGCTGATCACTATAAGTAAAAAGCTAAGAGCTCTCATAAAATCATCCAAAGCTAATTTTGAGAAAAAATAGCTAAGGACTCTAAAGACAACCATAAAGCATTCTTTAGCTATGTCAGAAACCTAGGAGGAAACTCCCAGATATGCTCAGAATTAGTTCAAAATGATGTGAAGATTACTGATCCTACAGACATTGCCAACATACTGGCTGACAGGTTCAGTGCAAACTTCTCCCCCCCTCCCGCCTAAAGAAGAGATATCTATACCAAATGATTGTAGCCCCCCAAACATCTCCAACGCTCAGGTGAGAACTGCTCTCTCCAAGGCAAAGAACACAGCATCCATGGGACCTGATGGTGTCCCCGGCTGTGTGCTCCATGAACTGAACGAGGAATTAAACCCACAGTTAGGACAGCTGTTTAATCTTAGTCTCACCTCCAGATACGTACCCAGGGAGTGGTGCACAGCGACTGTGGTCCCACTCCACAAAGGCGGTGCCTCCACCGACCCTGGAAATTACCGTCCCATTAGCTTGACAAGCCTGATCTGCAAAGATATGGAAAGGATCATAATGGATCTCATAAATAAAGACATAGGGAATTTGCAGACTTTGGATCCGACCCAGTTTGGCTTTGTCAAAGGCAGATCATGCCTTTTAAACTTGGTTGACTTTTTTGAAACAGTCACCAAGGCCATTGACGAGGGAAAGGCAGTCCATACAGCCTACCTAGACCTGGCGAAGGCTTTCGATACAATACCCCACTCAGGTATCATTGAAAAACTCATCAACTTAAATGTAAACCCATACATTACAAGATGGGTTGCAAACTGGCTGAGTGACAGAACCCACAGGGTCAGAGTTGCTGGCGCCATGTCAGACTCTAAGCCTGTCACAAGTGGTGTCCCACAGGGCTCAGTCCTGGGCCCACTCTTGTTTGGCATCTACTTTTCTGAAGTACAAGCAAACACAAGAGGGTTATGGCTGACAAAGTTCGCAGATGACTGTAAACTGGGCACTGTAGTTGAGAACACATCCGACACAGATATCCTTCAGAAGGGTCTCACAGAAACGGATAACTGGTGCCAGAGCCATGGCCTCAAGTTAAATGCCAAGAAATGCATAGTCATACCTTTCGGGGAAAAATAAGGTTACCCCTAGCTACCATATAGGTGGCAATCCCCTGAACACAGAAGAAGTTATTAGGGACCTGGGAACCCAGGTTGACAGTAGCCTTTCATTCGACACTCATATTGCTAAAGTAGTTAGGAAGACCTTCTACATTGCCCACCTTATCATGAAGGGATTCACATCTAGATCAAGGGAAGTCATAGTCTCCCTATACTCATCACTCATCAGACCAATGATCGAGTACAATGCCCCATTCGGAATGTATCTGACCCGACACTTGCAGCAGCTGGAGAGGCCACAAAAGTTCCTCACCAAAAGGATAAAGGGTCTCAAAAATCTGTCTTATGCTGCACGACTGAAAGAACTCTAGTTATATTCACTTGCGTACCGCTTACTCAGAGGTGACCTATGCCTGACATGCAAGGCCATGTCAAACCCAGATTTGATGAATATGCTTCATCTCAAAAAATCTAGATCCCTCAGAGCCACAAGGGCGGGTGACTTAAACCTCGACACGATTATTAATAGGACGTGCTGGAGGGATAGATTCATCACCCAAAGACTCCCTATGCTGTGGAACAAAATCCCGGTTTATGTGAGGCAGAGCACCTCGCTGGCCTTGTTCAAGAGGAATCTTGACCAATGGATGGGAGATCGCAGATACACCCCAGGGGTTACCTCAGTGTCACTGCTCGACAGAGGCACAGCTAAATAATGGGCATAGTTTCTCCAAACTAAGGGGTGGCGTAAGCCACAAAACTATGGCTAGGCTTATAAATGCCCTCGGGCAGATAGCCTAGTATGAACCTATGAACCTATGAACCTATGAACAAGAAACATATGAAGCTGGACTATGTATTTTACCCAGCTCGAACCCAAACAAAAAGTCATTAAACAGAAAGAATAATTTGAAAATCTTTGCAGTCCCTTCCTTAAATTTCACTTTTTTCACATGGCGCTAACATTGGCAGTAAGCAGCTATGCCCAGACTTTTTCTTACTTGCGGATGTCAACTGCTTGGATTAAGATCAGTAGCAGCAGCAGCATCACTGTTCTGACCAAATTCATTTGGTCTTGGTCTACTGCTCACCCTGCATCAATTATGTATTGTGGCATAAGTTGACTCCACTGTGTCCTATCAGCTGCCCTCCTTTAGCTTCCTCCCAAGTGATATTCAGCCAACAGAGGTCTCTTGTTACAACTACTTTCTGATTTTGTCAAGACTGGCCTGATCTTCACTTGTATCCAGCTATTTCCCAGTTGAGGGCTTGTATAGGAATCCTGCTAGTGTCCATGCAGTTAACATGACCAAATCAACTCAGCCTTCTTTCCATAATGATATTTTCAATTTCCGTTGTTGAGTTCTTTCTCTGACACTCTCATTTTTTTTACTTTATCCTTCCATGATATTCCCAAAATGCATCTTAACCATTTTTGACGAGCAGCCTCAGGTTTTCTTATGGCTGATACTGTGATTGGCCACAGTTCAGTGCCCTATAGGAGTGTAGACAGCACCAGTGATTGGTACAGTTTCACCTTTGTGGACAGTGATTGGCCATAGCACAGTACCATATAGGAGTGTAGACAGCACCAGTGCTTGGTACAGCTTCACCTTTGTGGACAGTGATTGGCCATAGCACAGTACCATATAGGAGTGTAGACAGCACCAGTGATTGGTACAGTTTCACCTTTGTGGACATTGATTGGCCATATCACAGTACCATATAGAAGTGTAGACAGCACCAGTGCTTGGTACAGCTTCACCTTTGCGGACAGTGATTGGCCATAGCAAAGTACCATATAGGAGTGTAGAGAGCACCACTGCTTGGTACAGCTTCACCTTTGTGGACACATTCAGAGGATGGTGTCTAGGGTTACTTCCTTTAGGCATTTCCCTCTCAAATGTGGCTTACCCCAAGGTTCTACCTTGACTTCCTTGTTACTGAATGAAACAGTGTTTATCAGTCCATCATCCTTACTTAAATGTAAGCAGTTGCAGCTTTACTAGGTATGGCTACCACTTAATAATGCAGGTAAGTACACTTTTAGCTTCCTGACTTTGAATTCATTGAGAAAAAGTGGGAAAGGAGAAGTATACATGTTGTCATTCAGGAAGATCATTATGGGATAGCTGTACTTTATCAATCTTACATTGGTAATATGCAGCTATATCTCTCCATTTCTCAGCCTCAGGTGCCAGACTTTACTAATCTTAAGGGCTGCTTGGATTCTGTGTCTCACTAGTTGAGGCTTAATCACCTGAAGATAAACTCCACAGCAAGTACCTGAAGATACACTTCACAGCAAGTACAAGTATGACTCAGTCATTGTCCATGCCGGTGTGAATGACCTGAGACGTACCTCCCTGGACTACATGAAAAGAGACATAGAAGAGCTCTCAGATTATGTAGCCTAGGCTGGTATGACCCTGACCCTGAGCAGTATCCTACCTTCACCAAGAATGATGCCACAATACAGAGACAAAATAATCAGTTTTAATAATTGGCTTAATTTCTGGTGTCATTCTAAGGGGATCCAATGTCTGTCTGCCTGGAATGACATGCTTGACAAGCCACGCTGCTTCGCAAGGGATGGCTTGCACCTGTCACCCCTGGGTTTCCGGATATTGGCAAAGGCTCTTGCCACCCCCATAGTGCCTTTTTTAGACAAGGCTCAAATTCTAAACCCACCGTCCTAGAAAACAATAATGGAAAAAACTAAGGGTAATGCTGCTCAATGCCAGAAGTCTAAATCTCAAGATGCACGCCCTCGAAGCCCTCCTCAGTATGGAGAACATCGATGTCTGTGCTGTGACTGAAACCTGGTTCAAGGCTCCTGAGAGCACCCCGGCACTATCAGGTTTTACCTCATATCATGCGTTCCGGCACCAAAACCCGGACCGTACCACACAAGGAGGGGGTGTATCCATATTCATCAAGGATACCCACACCTCCAGGCTGGTGGCAACTCACGAAGCATCAGAGACCATTCAGGTGCAATTAACCATAGGCAAAACTGCTCTACAGTTTGTAGCATGTTACAGGCCACCCTCTCAAACTCAGAAACCCCACACAGCCTTCCTGAAGACACTGGAGAGTATAAATGTCTCTCCAAACACCATCATATTGGGTGACTTCAACTACCCAAACATAGACTGGGAACATTACTCAAGCCCCAATACCATAGCCCAAAGGTTCCTGGAGTTCATAAACTCAAATGCTATGGAACAACTTGTCACCATTCCCACAAGAGGTGAAAATATACTAGACCTGATCATCACAAACATGGGGACAAAATGCTCCACACCGAAGTATATCCCTCATTGGTGAGATCAGACCATAAACTAATCTCACTGGAGATCCACATCCCACCCCACCCCAACAAAAAGACCACAGTGAAGAACTTCTCAAAAGCCAACTTCACACTTCTTAAGACTGGTGTGGTATCCTTCAAGGCCCCTGAGCCATTGGAAACCACAACCCACGCTGCTGAATCCCTTACAAATGCTTTCTATGAGCACCTCCAGGATTGCATGGATCAAGCAATCCCAAATAAAATCAAGACCCTTTCCACCAAAGGCAAGCGCCCGATCTGGTGGACCCCAGCCATAAACAAACTTTACAACAAGAGGAGAAAGCTACTACAAGATAGAGCAAAATCCCTAAAAGGGAAGACATCTCTGATCAATATTAGTAAAAAACTACGATCACTCATAAAATCATCCAAGGCCAACTTTGAGAGAAAAATCGCCAAGGACTCAAAAGACAATCATAAGGCCTTCTTTAACTATGTTAGAAATCTGGGTGGAAACTCCCAGATATGCTCAAAATTAGTCCAAAATGATACAAAAATCACTGAACCCACAGACATTGCAAACATACTGGCAGACAGGTTCAGTGCAAATTTCTCCCCTCCCTCCCGCCCAAAAGGAGAAATATCTATCCCAGCAGAGTGTAGCCTCCCAATCATCTCAAATGCCCAGGTGAGAGCTGCTCTCTAAAGCTAAAAACACAGCATCAATGGGACCGGATGGTGTCCCTGGCTGTGTGCTACACGAACTCAATGAGGAACTAAACCCACACATAAGGCTGCTGTTTAATCTTAGCCTTATCACAGGATACGTACCCAAAGAGTGGCATACGACAACTGTGGTCCCACTCCACAAAGGCGGTGCTTCTACGGACCCTGGTAATTACCACCCCATAAGCTTAACAAGCCTGGTCTGCAAAGCTATGGAGAGGATCATAATGGAACTCATAAATAAAGACATAGGGGACCTACAGACATTGGATCCTACCCAATTCGGCTTTGTCAAGGGCAGATCATGCCTCTCGAACTTGGTCGACTTTTTTGAAACAGTCACCAAGGCCATTGATGAGGGTAAGGCAGTTCACACAGCCTACCTTGGCCTTGCAAAAGCTTTCGACATAATACCCCACTCGGGTATCATAGAAAAACTCACCAGCTTAAATGTAAACCCATATGTCACAAGATGGGTTACAAACTGGCTCAAGGACAGAACCCACAGGGTTAGAGTTGCTGGTGCCATGTCAGACTCCAAGCCGGTCACAAGTGGTGTCCCACAGGGCTCAGTCCTGGGCCCCCTCTTGTTCGGCATCTACTTTTCAGAAGTGCAGGCAAACATAGGAGGATTGTGGCTGACAAAGTTTGCAGATGACTGCAAACTGGGTGCCATAGTTGAAAATCCATCAGACACAGATATCCTTCAGAGGGGTCTCATAGAAATGGATAACTGGTGTCAGACCCATGGCCTTAAGCTAAATGCCAAAAAATGTATAGTCATACCCTTTGGTAAAAACAGGGTAACCCCAAGTTACCACATAGGTTGCAATCCATTAAGCACAGAAGAGGTTATCAGGGACCTGGGGACCCAAGTTGACAGTAACCTTTCTTTTGACACTCACATTGCCAAAGTGGTTAGGAGGACCTTCTACATTGCCCACCTGATTATGAAGGGATTGACATCCAGATCAAGGGAGGTCATTGTTCCCCTGTACTCTTCACTTATCAGACCAATGATTGAGTACAATGCCCCATTCGGAATGTATCTTACCCGACACATGCAGCAATTGGAAAGACCCCAAAAGTTCCTCACCAAAAGGATAAAGGGGCTCAAAAATATGCCATATGCTGCCCGACTGAAGAAACTCCAGCTCTATTCAGTCGCATACCGTCTGCTCAGAGGTGACCTGTGCCTGACATACAAGGCCATGTCCAACCCGGAATTAATGGACATGCTCCACCTCAAAAAGTCCAAATCCACCAGAGCCACAAGAGCAAGAGACTTAAACCTCAACACGGATATAAATAGGATGTGCTGGAGGGACAGATTCATCACCCAGAGACTCCCTATGCTGTGGAACAGAATCCCGGTCCATGTGAGACAGAACACCTCGCTGGCTCTGTTCAAGAGGAATCTTGACCAGTGGATGGGAGATCGTAGGTTTACCCCGGGGATCATCTCTGTATCACTGCTGGACAGAGGCACAGCAAACTAATGGGTATAGTATTCTTCAACCTAAGGGGTGGTGAAAGCCACACAACTCTGGCTAGACTTATAAATGCCCTAGGGCAGATAGCCTAGTATGAACCTATGAACCTATGAACCTATGAACCTAAGATACATCCACCAGAGACTGAAGTGACATTGCTTCATGGTACCATGCATTCCTTCTCATCTTCCTTTGTTTTCACCCTTGATTACATACAAAGACAGTGCACTGGAATGTGTGTCTCAGACCCATGATCTGACTCCTTATAAGAGATAGATTTGCACTAAAGATCTGCATCTCATCTGTTATCAGGGCATCCTATTTCATTTTAGGAATATTGCTCAGGTCAAACATTTTATGCTGTCTTTGGACATATCCGCAGTGATAAACATGTTGGTTCTGTCCCATCTGTACTCCTGTAAAGAGCTGTACCTCAGGGTTACAGGTGGTAACTTGGTAGTTGCAGAATTCTGCAGACAGATTACTGGCTGTCTCTTCCAAGACCTGCACTGGGTTCCAGCTGTAGCTCTTTTAAGGTATTAACCTTCATCTACCTGCTTTCTTTAATAAGCTGTGCTAAGACCCTATGCCATTGATCAGCATCTCAGACCATCAGGCAAGGGTCTTCTTACTGTTCCATTGATCAGATTAGAAACATCAGGTCAGCCTTTGTTCTCTTACTTAAACTCCTGTCCTATAGAACAAACTACCTTCCCTATTTCAGGAAAATAAATCTGAGAGCTCCTTTAGAAGGCCACTAAAGTTTAATTTTTTCAGGAGGGTAAATTTGAAGACCCTGACAGAGATATGTCTACCATTTTAAATGACTGAAACTGTAATATTGTATAATGTATGTTTTGTATTATTGTACTTTCTTTATTGCATTAATTCAATCTGCTGGTACTTGTTATTTTTGTAAGATAAATAGTTTCCAAACTTCTGAATATTATTAATAAATAAATAAACAGTTATATAATTGCGTTTGTAGTATTACATAACCAGGAAGCTATTCTCTGCTAATAATTTTTTGTACCACATTAATGGCTGCTCTTTACATCCCTCCTTGTTTCTCCACTATGCAGCTGTACTCTTCTGTACTTTGGTCAGCTTATCTCTTCTCTCCCCTCACATTTGTTGTGATATCACATATTATTTTTATAACCAGCAGCCCTTTCACCTCACTCCTGGCTACATGTGAATTCTTTGTGCATTCCCACTACCTTTCTTCCTTTACGATTGCTCCTCCATTCTACATTTTCCCTCCTGCATTGTGTCTCTGAGATGTTTTCTACTAATTTACTGCTGTTCTTTCAGCTTTTCCTGATTGTTCTCTTAATGTCACTCCTGATATCCAATGAGTGACGTATGTCATGTCATCTAGCATCTTTACTTATATTGTGCAGGAAACTGGACATGATGCATATCGGAATGGTGCCTTGAGGCACATTGAGTGCTTCTACTTAAATTTTAATGAAGTATATGTACATATCCTATATGAGTACAAATCCTTTACTGCAGTCTGTCGCTCTTATTGATGTTATGGATACTATCACTGGCTGTATTTCGCTCCTTCATGACAGCTCTGTAATAATGCTACTTGATTTTATTGACAACGGATGACAAATTTATATATTTACTTTGTATCCTGCAGGCTACTCTTAATGCAGTACCTATATGGAGCTTTTCTCCCAGGGCCTCTGCTGGAAACAGGCTCCAGCCAGCTAGCCTATAAGACAAAACCAGCAGCAGGATCAAAGTGCTCCACAGTAGAGCCACTAGGAAACACCAAAGTCCAAAAATGGAACACACGGAGGAATTCCAATAGCAAACCAAAGCTAGACTATCCCAGTTAACAAAATGTTACATAAATAAATAAATACACAACTAAATTAATAAATAAAATAGTTTATATCTGTATTACTTAACCTTAAATCATAGTACTGACTAATTTACTGGAATAGATAGCAACCATTAGGCTTTACGGTCGTTATACTGGGCTATGTGTTAATCTGTATGTTTCCTACATCATACATTAACACTTAAATATGTAGTGTGTTTACTTCTGAGATTGCATAACTAACTAGAAGTAAGTGCTATTTACTGACTGCTTCACATATATGTGTGTGTGTGTGTGTGTGTGTGCGCATGTGTGTGTGTGTGTTCACACGTTTCTGTATGTATGTGAGTACCTGCTTGTGTGCCTCTGTTTTTCTGTGCGCGAGTATGTGTGTCTGTCTGTATGTGTGCCTCTGTGTGTGTGTGTTCACTCATGCTTGAGTGTGTGTGTGTTTTCACACATGCTTGTGTATATGTGTGCTTCTATGTGTATTCACATATGCTTGTGTGTGTGTGTGTGTGTGTGTGTGTGTGTGTGTGTGTGTGTGTGTGTGTGTGTGTGTGTGTGTGTTTGTGTGTGTGTGTGTGTGTGTGCATTCCCACTGGAGCACACCTTGTGTAATGTACACTTGGCGAGTAAAGCAGCAGTTAACTCTTTCTCTGTTTTAGCACTTTTCTTTAGGAAATTAGACTCCAAGTGCTTACTGCTGAATATTCAAACATCTTTTGTCATATTAAATGAAATTTACAGTGTTTTAGTTACTGTGTGCTCCTACAGACTTTTTAACATATAAAGATGCAATTCAGACATGTAAAATAGAGATCTGAACCTGTTTTCTACAGGTTCAGTGCCTTTTACATAAATAAAAATGGTTTAAAGGGATGGAATAAAACTGTGCACCAACAAACAGGCAGCTTTGTCCACAGATCCTTCAAGAATGAGCAGAAGGCAGGGCTAATACACATCTTCATGTTATGTGTTTTTTACAACGGTTAATAACATGAGCATGTCACTGTGTAAATAGTCATTGTGTACAATCAGCCTTTGTATTGCATGCCCAAACTTGCTGTTACTGAGGCAGGAGCTGTGGTAGGTGTGATGTTTCAGAAAGCTCTGTCACTCTTTTCATAAGATAGTTTGACCCATTGCTCACATTGCTATATTCAGCTGGAGCAAGCAGTGTTTACCAATCTGCTCTGTCGTACGCACTTACATGCATAGCAGTCATAGCTTTACTCGATGCGTCCCCATTTCATAAGGCAGGTAAGTGCACTTGATTTTAAAGCAGTTTCTTGATTTGTAGAACTCAAAGAGAACACACAGGGAACCAATCTGTACATGTCCCTGCAAATCACAAAGGAGCCCTTAGAGTGCTAATCTATAAAGCTAGACTTGAAGCAAATACAGTTATGCTTAACTGGGGGTAAGAGTCACAAAACAGCAGTGACGTGATTTTTATGGTACACCTGTCTGATGCATTAGTGTAGTGATGCCGGGTTACCATTACTGCCTGTAACCCCACTGAACATCATTCAGAATTAGGTCAGATTATCAGCAAGTTAGTGTAGTGATGCCAGGTTACCATTACTGCCTGTAACCCCACTGAACATCGTTCAGAATTCAGTCAGATTATCAGCTGCAGTCCTGTTCTGAGAAGTGCAGAGGTCCGTTTACTTATCTGTTAATTACAGGAACACTTTGGTGACAATGTGTGTGCGTTGTGGGACAGTCCATGGAAGAAATACAAGATGGCAGAATCTGATATTATCACCTCCTATACTGCCTCAGGACACAGTAAGGATATCATCAGAAGTTATTATTTGCCTTTGAATATTAGCTCAACAACTCAGGCCTGCCAAACTTGGGCAGGGTAGCCCCACAGAAAAGAATCAAAATGCTCTAAATTCTTGCAGTAGGGACTTCTGTCTGTGCCTTCATCTCCTCCACTGGCTGCATTTAGGCAATAACATCTGGAATGTTCTGTCAGGAGGACAACAAATATATGGACTCTTTGGATGCAGTAACCAGCCTCCAAAAGGTCACTTCACTGAGTTAGCAGTGCCCTGCAGACAGATTATGTGGCATGCAGTGCTTCCTGCAGTTTTAGGTCCACCCCACCCTTTTCTTTTAGAAAAAACTGCAAGAAAGACCGAGCCAAGCTAGAGTCTTCACAACATATTGTTTTTAGTGTGAGCTGCTCATTTACATATATTACTGTGCTTAATGACTAGATACATTACTGTGCTTAATAACTAGACTACTCTACTACTAAGGGAGGATGGCAGAATGGTTAAGGTGTTTACCTTGCAGACACAAAGTGCAGGGTTTGATTTTCACATGGGAAAATTGGCTAGGCTTAAAATGGCCCACAAGGGCAATTAGCCTAGTACTAATCTATGAACCATGTTAGGGGCATACATAAATTTAAAAACACAGGACCACTGGGCATACGTAACAAATTTAAAAACACAGCATCAGCATCACTAAACAGTTTATCATCAATTTTCATTTTTAGTACTATCACATATGCAAATTACTGTCAGCAACAGCTGGTCTTTTCACAGGACTCTACATAAATTTAAAGGGCTTACAAATAAATATTGAATATGACACAGTTATAATTTTGTCTTAATTGGCTGCCCTTACACACCAGATTTGGTTGCTCATTTGCATCATGTAATTATAAAAACAAATTGCTATTCTATTCAGTGCAGTGATAGCATTTTTTCTGTTCTAGGGTATAATGTCAATCATATGATTGCGGGCAATGCAGTGGTGCAGCAGTTAATGCTGTCGCCTCACAGAAAGAGGTTCTCCGGTTCGATTCTCGGCTGGGGTGCCTTCTGTGTGGAGTTTGCATGTTCTCCCTGTGTTCGCGTGGGTTTCCTCCCACATTTGAAAAACATGCTTCTGGAGCATTTCTCCCTGGGCCTCTGCTGAAAACAGGATCTGTGGAACCTAGTTGGACTTTCCTGGTCAACAAATGTTAAATAAAAAAAATTAAAAAAAAAATATATGAATGCCCAGGAATTTATGGACTTCATAAATGTCAATAAACATAACCAAATTGTCCCCCCTGGTCACGAGAGGTATTAATTTTCTAAATCTTGTCCTCACAAACATATCTCCAATTGTGTGTCATGTGTTTAGTCGACCTTTGCTTTGGTAAACAGTTGGAAGTGCAGGCTTGTTTGTTTGAACATCTAGTTTATTGAACAGAGTTTTCGTTGGATGTTTGCTTTGACAAAAAAGATATGTGGGATGTATGCTAGGTGTGTGTGTGTGTGTGTGTGTGTGTGTGTGTGTGTGTGTGTGTGTGTGCCCTTATCTGTTGAGTTCCCAAGTTGTCTCATGTAGTGGTAGTGTTATGAGAAGGGCTTGTTTACTTTCAGATGCACATTATGGTTAGGGGCAGTGTTAGGGTCAAGGTTAACAGATATTACTATAATGGAGCACGGAAGGGACTGCAGGATATTCCTTCATTAAGCTGATCTGCGGAATTTCATTTCCTGGGAAGGGACCCAATTTAAGTTGCTTTTTTTATGGGGGGAGGGTGTCCCAGAAAAAGGAGGCATAAAACTGTACATTTTCCTCACATAAAGAATAAAAGATTGACTGGGCTTTGCCAAGGGTTTATTTAGAGACTTTCAGGCTTTACATACTGAATCTTCTCCTCAGAAAAAGGAAAAGATTTTCCTCTCTTTCAGATAGTGATCCCTATGTCTGAGGGATAGTAGTTAGACTTGGATTGCATTTCTCATGTTCCCTCTCTTTAGAATGGAGAATCTGACCTTTTTGGAAATTTTTATTCAGATCCACCTGCTAAGGAGTTGTCTTTTTTCTAACACTATTGCCAAAATGAAGGAATTATTCAATGGGAACAAAAATAAATACCAGAATCTCAACAAAGATATTATGATTTATTACCTGTGGATTTTCTTCAACTTGCAGCTGCCCCTCCCATGTTGCCTCCCTTCATGAATGCCTTTATGACAGCCTAAATTTTGTCTGACAGTCGGCTACTTGCTCCATGAAAGTCTGATAAGTTATACAAACTGCTATAGTCCCAGAAATTGGTTGTTTTTTGACCAACCTGCAACAGGACCTGTCAGATCCCCTATAGAGGCTATTCAGTGTCAGCCTCCAAACAAGCTTTGTGCCAGATAAGTGGAGAACAAAAACTGTCATCCCCTTGCACAAAGTTGGGGTCTCATAATTCTGATCAGCCTCATCTGCAAGGCTACGGAAAGAATTAATAGGGAATTAAAAAATAAGGACACAGATAACCTAGAAACCCTCAACCCAAGCCTGTTTGGATTGAAGAAATGCAGAGCTTGCCTACTGAACCTGGATGATGTCTTTGAAAACCTTACTAAAGTAACGGACAAAGGCAAATCAGTAATGACCGCATATCTAGACCTCACAAGGGCATTCAGCATAAGCCCACACTCAGATATCAGAGATAAACTATCCCAGATAAATATTAATCCTTATTTACTTAATTGGATAGCATATTGACTCAAAGATACAACCCAGGAAATTAAGGTGGGTTGCTCTACTTCCTTCAAAAGACCTGTCATGAGCAGTGTACCCCAGATTTCAGTCTTTGAGCCTCTCCTGTTCAGTATTTATTTCTTGGAGGTCAAAGCTGATTATAATGGTTATGGCCGGACAGGTTACACATGTCTATAAACTTGGTACCATCATAAACTCCCTGGAGGACATCAACATCCTCCAAGAGGACCGTTCCCAAACCAATAGCTGGTGTTAAAAATGTGGACTAAAACTAAATGCCATGAAATGTATAACAGTATCCTTCAGCAAGTCCCTTGTAACTATCACACTGACAACACACCTCTGAAAACTGATCCAGTAGTCAGGGACCTGAGAACCGATGCATACAATGAAATGTCCTTTAATAACCATATATCAACTATTGCAAGAAAGTTTTTTTGTTACACCTCTTATTACAAGTGTATGGTGCTCAGGTCCAGGGATGTGATCATTCTGCTATATTCTGTACTTGTCAGGCTAGTCACTGAGTATAATGCCCCTTCAATATTTACCAGTCCAAGCATCTGACACACTCTGAATGCCCACAATGTGTTCTTATTATGAAGCTGAATGACTTAAATTGTAAAAGGCTATGCAGACTCTGTCAAAGCCTTGTTTCTCTTCTCAGTGATATGCTGTCTACTCAGAAGAGATATCCACAGGCCCCATTCTCTCAGCAGACCTAATGCACATTTGCACATCCAGTAGGGCATCAACATCCACTCGAGACAGCTCTATCCCTTTTGTAACATAAATTGAACATGCTGGACAGATAGATATATAATAAAGAGAATATACCACTTCATTGGAATCTCCTTACTCTCCATATAAAGCAAAGTACTTATCTTAAACTATTCAAATGTAATCTGGACGAATTAATCTGTAACCACAAAACCACCCCTGGTTTAGCACCCTTGCCCCTAATAAATGGGGGCTTGCACCTGTCACCCTTAGGCTTTTGAATACTGGCCAAGGCTCTTGCCACCCTCATAGTGCCTTTTTTAGGCAAGGCTCAAAAGACAAACACACTGCCATAAATAGCACAAGTAACAAAAAACTGAGGGTAATGCTACTCAATACTAGAAGTCTAAACCTCAAAATGCATGTACTCGAGGCACTCCTCAGTATGGAGAAAATTGATATATGTGCAGTAATAGAAACCTGGTTTAAGGCTCCAGAGAGCAACCCAGCCCTACCAGGCTACAACTCATATCATACATTATGGCCACAAAACTTGGACCGAAATACAAAAGGCGGGGGAGTATCCATATTCATCAAGGATACCCACATCTCCAGGTTAGTGGCACAGCATGATGCTTCAGAGATCATCCACGTGCAACTAACAACGGGCAAAACTGCTATTCAAATTATAGCTTGCTACAGATCACCCACCATGTCCCAGGACCCCCACTACGCATTCCTGGAAACACTGGGAAACATAAAGGTCCTACCAAACACCCTGATATTGGGTGATTTCAATTACCCAAACATTAACTGGGAGAACTACTCAAGTACAAACTCCCTTGCCCAACATTTCCTAGAATTTATAAACTCAAACTCTCTGGATAAACTGGTCAATACCCCCACCAGAGGTGACAACATATTGGACCTGGTCATCACCAACATGGGCGACCAGCGTTCCACACTGGAGGTCATCCCCTCGCTGGTTAGATCTGACCATAAACTCATCACTCTGGATATCCACATTCTGCCACCACCCCTAGTCAAAGAAACCACCCTGAAAAACTTTTCAAAAGCAAACTTCATGTTACTTAAGACCGAGGTGGGAAGTTTCAAAGCTCCCATGCTAAAGGATAACGCTATCCAAGCTGCAAAATCCTTTACTAATGCACTGTAGGGGCACCTACAAGAATGCATGGATCATGCTATCCCAAACAAAACCAAAATTCACTCCTCTAAAAAAAGGAAACCAGTCTGGTGGACCCCTGCCATAAACAAGCTATACAATAGAAGGAGGAAACTAGTACAGAAAAGAGTAAAATCACAAGAAGGGAAGACATCCCTGATCAGTATCAGGAAGAAACTACATTCCCTCATAAAATCATCCAAGGCTAGCTTCAAAAGAAAAATTGCCATGGACTCCAAAGATAACCATAAGGCATTCTTTAGCTATGTCAAGAATCTAAGTGGCAATTCTCAGATTTGCTTGGAGTTAGTGCAGAATGGCACAAAATACACTGAACTGACCGATATAGCCAACATCCTGGCAGACAGGTTTAGTGCAAATGTCACCCCCCTCTCACCCCCAAAAGGTCCCATAACTATACCAGAAGAATGTAGTGCCCCTGAAATCACAGACACTCAGGTTAAAACAGCCCTCTCCAAAGCCAAAAACACAGCATCAATGGGGCTGGACAGTGTCCCAGGCTGAGCCCTACACGAGCTCAAAAAATGAACTAACCCCTCACCTAAACACACTATTTAAACTCAGCCTCTCCACAGGCTATGTGCCCTCAGAGTGGTGCACAGCAATGGTTATTCTGCTCCACAAAGGTGGAGCCACAATGGACACCGGGAACTATCACCTTATAAGCCTGACCAGCTTGGTCTGCAAAGCTACGGAGTGCATCATAATGGATCTCATTATAGATATTGGGAACCTCCAAACACTGACCCTACCCAGTTCAGCTTTGTTAAGGGTTGATCATGCCTCCTAAATCTGGTGGACTTCTTTGAGACAGTTACCAAGGCTACAGATGAGGGGAAGGTGTTCCACACAGCCTACTTAGACCTCACAAAGGCCTTCAACACCATTCCTCACTCAGGTATTATAGACAAGCTCACCAGCCTGAACATAAACCCCTACATCACAAGATGGGATGTCAACTGGCTCATGGACAGAACCCACATGGTAAGAGTTGCAGGAGCTAGGTCTGACTGTAAACCGGTTACAAGTGGCATTCCCCAGGGCTCAGTCCTAGGACCCCTCCTGTTTGGCATATACTTCTCAGAGGTACAGGCAAGCACAGGAGGACTATGGCTGACCAGGTTCGCAGACGACTGCAAACTAGGGGCTATAATTGACTCTCTGGCTGACACAGACATCCTCCAAAAGGGTCTCACTGAGATAGATACCTGGTGTCAAAACCATGGCCTCAAGCTAAATGCCAAAAAGTGCATAGTCATCCCCTTTGGAAAAAACAAAGTACCCACAAACTACCACATAGGTAATAGCCCCCTAAATACAGAAGACGTAATAAGGGATCTGGGGACCCAGGTAGATAGTAACCTCTCCTTTGAAAATCACATTGCTAAAGTGGTTAGAAAACCCTTCTATGTGGCCCACCTAAACACAAAAGGGTTTGCATCCAGATCGAAAGAGGTCATTGGGCTCCCTCTATGTATCACTTATCAGACCCGTCATAGAGTACAATGCCCTATTTGGGATGTACCTTACAACTTTACAAGACACCTGCAACAACTGGAAAGACCACAGAAGTACCTCACCAACAGGATCACTGGCCTCAAGCAGATGCCCTATGCAGCTCGACGGAAGAAACTCCAGCTGTACTCGGTTGCATACCACCTACTCAGAGGTGATCTCTGCCCAACATACAAGGCAATGCCTAACCCAGAATTGAAGGACATGCTCCACCTAAAGAAAACCATATCCCCTTGAGCCACACACTCCAGGGATCTAAACCTCACCATAACAATAAATAGGACATGTTGGAGGGATAGATTCCTGTCCCAGAGACTTCCCATGCTCTGGAACAAGATTCCAATCTACATTAGGCAGAGCGCCTCGCTAACCCTCTTCAAGAGAAACCTTGACGAGTGGATGGGAAACAGAAAGTTTACCCCAGGGATCACTTCAATGGCTCTGCTGGACAGAGGCACAGGAAACTAATCTAAGGGGGCGGCAAAAGCCAACACATTCTGGCTAGGCTTATAAATGCCTTTGGGCAGATAGCCTAGTACCTACCTATGAACCTATGAACTTAAATGTTCTGCTTGTCTGTAGGTTACTAATACTTAAAATATAAGGGATAACCACTTCATGGACTGTATGGCTAGGCTTCTGAAGATCTTCACAGATCAATACCTAGTAACTACTTATGAAACTTTGAACCCTTGAAATGGTTTGACAAAAAGGGAAATTTAATTTGGGGAGTTACCCATATTTTCAACTCACGTTTACAAAATATAACAGAAATCTTTCTTCCAGTTCAGATTCCTCTTTTAGATACCAGAATAAGCATTCCCAACATGGCCAAGGAAAACAAAATTTTAAACAAGAGTGACAGACAGGTCCAAAGAAGAAAGGAGAGTTCTCCCAGACCTGAGGATGATTTATGAAAACAGACTGACTATAGGCTCCCTCAGGTATTGTTCTCTCCCCACCCTGGCAATCCCATAATACTATTCCAGGGATTAGGCTTTCCCTTTCCTCTGTGGCACCAGATAATGTCCTATACTTGAGTATTAAAAGTCATTCTAAATGGCTGCATCTGTCTGTGTAATTCCCTTCCTCCATTTCAAGGGATTCCTCTACATCCATCCAATCAAACGTTTCTGTTTCCTCCTATTTTAGATCAGATACTATCTTGGGGAGCTATAGAGCCTTTTCACCCAGATCAAATATATATTGACCCTTATTCAAGAATCTTAAAGGAAAGAAGGAACCTGGAAGCCTGTCCTAGACCTTTCTTTTCTAAACATTTACATCAAATTCCAAAATTCAAAATGCTCTCTCTGTAGTCTCTGTTATACCTCATTCCACATCTCAATTTTCTAGTAATTTTGGATTTAAAACATTTTGCCATTACATTCCAATTATTGAGGATTTCAGTAACTTTTTGCATTTTTCTGTGTCTGGTTTACACTTTCAGTTTTCTCTCTTGCCATTTGGTTTATCTACAACTCCTAGAGAGTTTACAAATGGCCTGGTTGCTTTAATGGCCCACTGCAGGTTGCAGGACATTCACATTTTCCCATGTTTAAATAATTCCCTGATTTTTGCAGGTTCCTTCACAGGTTGTCACCAATTTCTTTTTTTTTGAAAATCTTTTTATTTTATTATCTTATAGACAAACAATACAAACCACAGAAGAACACTGTACAAACATCAACAAAAACTATATACAACTATACAATGCCCATATCATTCACAATATATACAACAGATAATAAATTAAAGAGATATAATACAAAAATGAAAAGTGTTTCAGGTTAAAAGACAATCAAAGAATACATTCCAAAAATTGTCAGAACAGAACTTGTGATTACCTTTATAAAAGAGATACTTTTGTGCCCTAATATGCCTAATTACCAATTCCTTTAGACCTTCCCATGTTAGTGCGGCTTGGCACTTCCAATGCAATGAGATATAATATTTGATAAATAAGACAATTGAAATCACCACCTTGAGCTGAGCTTTAGGAATATTATCAGGAGGGATATGTAATAAAGCAAATTGCCAAGAAAGTGTTGATTTTTCGTATCCCATTTTCTCCAGAATAACTTTAAGGGCACACCATAGTCTGTGCACACATTTGCAACTCCAGAAAATGTGATATATATCGGCTACTTGATCCTTACAAAATGGACACAGAGGAGACGAGTTGGGATGAATTTTATTAATGATTGCAGGTGTTAAATACGCATTATTGGTGATCATGAGTTGCGTATAAAATAATTTTTTAAAAGGGATAAATTTAATACTTGATTTGAAAGCCTCTATCATTAGTGTGGGAGTTATACTCGGGTCCTTATCTGACCAGAATTTAAAAAATACTGGCACATTGTTAGATCTAATAGAGATTAATAACTTATATACATTGGAAGTCATTTTCTTTTTTAGCAGAAGAAGTTTCCAAATAACCTTGGCAATTTCGATATTTTCTCTAGATAGGTCTGGATGATCATAGTATGGATTCAATAGTTCAAGGATTTGTCTAGTTATTAAAGTATATTTATTGGATAAATTAAAGGTCTGCCTGATCTCGGATAACTTCAGATGTTTGCCTAAGAAAAAGTCTGCCATGCACTTATCCTTAATAAGGGGGAAATAGTCCAAATTTATCAAGTTACCATTTAGAGTTAAATTGGGATTTAGATGTATTGGTTGGAGGGAAATGGACGCCTGCAAAAGTTTTAGTGAAGACAATAGTTTATGAAATCTGATAACGTTATATTTGAGGCTATAGAAGATTTTATATTTGTCTAGACTAACTTTACTCAAGAAAGGTAAGGCGGATGGATTGAATTTAAGGGATCTAATATAATTGAAGTAAAGTAAAACCCAGTTAGGGTGCCAGGCATCTGAGGTATTAATATAGTTTGCTATCTTAATAATTCTACTACTTTGAATAATATCATAGTAAAGTCTGAAGTCAGGAAGAGAAATACCACCCAAATCCTTTGGGTAAGTAAGTTTAGAATACGAAATTCTCACCGATTTAGGAGACCAAATAAACTTAGAGAAGGTTGAGTGTAATTTATTGAAAAAGTATACAGGGATAATCGAATTAGTTGAGTTGAAAATATACAAGAATCTGGGAAGAATATTCATTTTTATAATAGTTGCACGTGCCAGAAAGGGAAGCTTAAGCTGAGACCATCTCTTTAAATCCCATTGCACCATCTTCCAAAGAGAAGAAATATTCTCCTGATATGAAATAGATTGATCAGTTGAGAAAGTTACCCCCAGGTAATGAAGACTTGAATTAACTGGAATAACATCAGAGGAAAAATTTAGGGGATATGGTGATGTGATATTAACCGGAAAAATTTGAGATTTGTTTTGTTAACTTTGTAGTTGACAAATTTAGAGAAGATATTAATGGATTTCATGATTTTCTCTAAGTCTGAATTTGGTAAAGAGAGGTAAATATTTAGATCATCCGCAAATGCCGAGAGGGGGATACTAGTTCTAAATAGCTTGGGGATGATCTGATGAGTTTTTTGTTTAATAAGAAGGAAGAGAGGCTCTATATATAGATTAAATAATAAAAGAGAGAGAGAGGGCAACCTTGTCTCGTACCATTAATTATGTTAATCCTCTCAGATATACCATTATTAATATATAGTGTTGTATAGGCTTTGTGGTAAATGGTCTCAATAAATTTTGTGAACGAAGTAGGAATGTTAAATAGAGGTAGAATAGAGAGTAAAAATTTCATACTCATTCTATCGAAGGCCTTAGAAGCATCTATTGCTAGAGTGTACAGGGGGTACCTAGCTAAAGACGAGAAAGTTATCATAGCTTCTAAAGCTAGAGTATGATCCGAGGTCTGTCTATTTCTAATGAAGCCCGATTGTTCTTTAGAGACTATACTAGGTAGCAGTACTTTAAGTCTATTGGCAAAAATTTGGGCCAAGATCTTTAAGTCTACATTAATAATGGAGATGGGTCTAAAATTTTCTGGTTTGGTAGAATCTGCTTTACCTTTAGGGATAAGAATAGTCTTAGATACATTGAAATGGGGGTCACTTATACCCTGGTGGAGAACATGATTATAAATCAAATATAAAGCCTGTGAGAACTTGTTGGGATATCATTTGTAGAATTCTGCTGTGAATCCATCAGGACCCGGGGCCTTATTTAATTTGAGGTTATTGATCACATCCAGGACTTCCTGAGAAGTAATTTCTTTATCTAACAAGTGAAATTGATCCGTATTTAGTTTTGGGAAAGATAATTCTTTAAGGGTATCAGATAGCACGAAAAAATCAATAGGGTCATTAGGTGAGCTATAGAGCTCAGTGTAAATTTTTTGAAAGATTTTTATAATATCCTGTGTATCATGGTAGAGTTTGTCTTGATAAGAAATTTGAGAGAAAATGTGTGATGACTTATTCTGATTAATTAGCCTAGCCAAGAACCTAGACGGGCATTGAGCCCAATCGGAATATTTGGCCAGCATTTTGGTTTCATGAGCTGATAAATTATCTGCCTGTAGAGATAAATAATCTTTCTGCATCTTAACTAACTGCGATTCTATCTCGCTATCATATTTGATCTGCAGTTTATTCTCCCATTCTGATATTTTCTTGCTCATTTCAGACTCCCTTTTAAGATATAATTTCTTGAAGTAAGAGGCTTTATTTATCAGAATGCCCCTAATTACTGCCTTTGTGGAGGCCCATAATATATCTATAGGAATATCCTGGTCTTTTGATGCTTGTATAAATTGGTTTAAGTTATCTTCTATAATCGAAGCAATTCCTTCTTTTTGAAGTAGATTAGGATTAAGTCTCCACCACAATGGACTATTTCTACTGTTACACCTCTGATTGTAATCTAGGGAGAGGGATAGCTTCGAGTGGTCAGATAAATTTCTGTTATCAATATGTAGTTCTAATTGGTAGTTAGCCAGGACCGAAGAAAGAAGAAAGAAATCAATTCTGGACCAACTCTTATGACAATTGGAGAAAAAAGTGAATTTAACTCTATTAGAGGGTTTTCTGTGTGATATAAATGGGTCAAGCAAATTGAAATCTTCCTTGAGCTCAGCTAAAACTGACACGGCTAGTTTATTATAATTTGTATTACCATTCGACCTATCTGTAGTGGGGTTCTGAACAGAGTTCCAATCTCCTCCTATAATAAAATAGTGGTTGTCACCAATTTCTAGCTTGCAAATTAAACCTGTTTCCTCAGCCTGGGATTTCAAGCGAACAATGAGAAATCTTCTCTCATTCCATCCCACAGGATATTGACTCTGGGATGTCTTCCAGATACAACAGTCTTGATAGCATTTCTTCCTCAGGACAAAGTGAAATGTTACAAAGAGTAATGTCTAATATTTTCCACAAGAGCCAGGCATATACCAAGGAATATCTCAGAATTCCAGGTTTCATGGCCTCCACTATGCCAATGATTCCTTTTGCCAGACTTTGGTTTAGTTTCTCCAAGAGTTTTTGGGTTTCTAGTACCATGACAGGAATGGGCCCCATTCCTAAGTCAAAATGTGATTAAAGTTCTTGAAATTAGTATTATTTTAATATTTGATGTTAGCTAAAAAGTGCTCTTTGTAGCACCTACAATGTGCCCGCAGAAAATGACTCCTTCTGTAATTCACCTGGTGTTATGTGTATCAGTAGCATATCTAAATACGCCTGTAAATTCTTCTTTATGAGACCCATTGCTCCTAGTACTATTGGAACCATCTAAGTATCTTTCTTCCACATTACCCTCATTTTTGCATGCAAATAGATTCATAAATTCATACATTGTCACTAAGCTAACATCATGGTGGGGGGCTTTCTAAACTGTCCAAATAGGACATTGAGAGTTAGGCATTTATAAGCTACCTCTGTCCATAAGGTACATGGGTGCTGGGCCCAGTTTAAATTCCCTATTCCCCATCCACAGGTTTAGCTTGTGCTTAAACTGGGTAATAGATGAATTCAGCTTCACATGGATGGGAAGCCTGTTCCATGTAAGAGGGACAATCTCTGGAACACATATCTGTTTCTCCAGCATGTTCTGTTTAAGTCACAGACAAAATTCAGGTCACTAGACCTTGTATTTCTGGTATTCTTTGACTTACAAAAATAAAGGAGATTCATAAGTGTGGAGTTTGCAGATGCCTTGTAAGCCAGGCATAGATCTCCCCTCAGCAATCTATAGGAGGCTAAGTAGAGGAAAGGGCTTTAAGGCACTCTGCATGAGGCAGGTTTTTTACACCTTGCATTCTTTTTGTAAGGAACCTCTGATGTCACTCTATCTGCAAATACCTGATCGGGTACATACCAAAGGGAGCATTGTAATCTATGATTGGTCTGATAAGAGCAGAGTACAGTGGGATAATGACCTCTGTAGATCTAGATGCCATGCCCTTAGTTATAAGTTGGGTAACATAAAAAAGATTTTCTCACCACTGTGTCCACATGCTGATTGACTAGTACAAGACTACTGTCTACGTACATACCCAGATCCCTGACCATTGCTCCTAGAGGCATATTATCAACATGGTAATTAACCAGGATGGTTGACTTCCCAAAGGGTACAATTATGCATTTCTTAGCATTGAGTTTAAGACCGTGGCTTTGGCATCATTTGTTAGTCAGAGATAGACCTTCTTGAAAAATGCTGGTGTCTGCAGAGGAGTCATTAATAACCCCAGTTTGCAATCATCTGCAAACTTAGTCAGCCAAAAACCTTCAGCATTTGCTTCCATTTCAGAGAAATAGATGCCAAAAAAAGACTCCTCTAGTTACTGTCCTCTTGGTGGAAGTGACCTCAGAAATTTGACTTCCTAGGTCCTGTCAGTGAGTTAGTTGGCTATCCAGCAGGTGATAAAAAGGTTTATACCTAAATTAGTGAGCTTGTCTATAATGCCTGAGTGGGGTGTTGTATCAAAAGCCTGGGCCCGGTCAAGGTAAGTTGTGTGCACATTCTTACCGTCATCCAGTGCTTTGGTGACCCTCTGAAAAAAGTCCGCCAGATTTAATAAACACGACTTTCCCTTAACAAAACCAAACAGTGATGAGTGCAGCATTTGCAGGTTACCTATGTTCTCATTTATCATGTCCATGACGATTCTTTCCATGACCTTACATATGAGGCTGGTAAGACTTATGGGCCTGTAGTAACCCAGATCAGTAGTTGGACCTGCTTTGTGCAGGGAATGACTGCAGCCATCTTCCATTCCTTGGGCACAAAACCTGACTGAAGGCTCCAGCTGAAAATTGATTCAACTGGACCAGAGAGGTCATGTTTCATGCTATTTATTTAACATCCTGGGATATTATCGGGGCCCATCAATGCAATGTTTTTGGCCTTAGAAATTGCATTGATGACCTGTTCCCTAGTAATGGTTAGGGGGATTGTGGTATGTGCTATTTCCTTTGAACTATAAGAGAGTGGGAATTTGAGCTGAATCTGTCAGCCAAAACATTGGCAATGGCCTCCAGTTGAGTGTGGGTGGTGCCATTAACAATAGGTTATTCACATTGTTGTAGATTTCCTCTTAGGTCTCAGCCATAGATGCAGAAAGCTTTGTGGCTGTCTTTTGCCTGAAAAGCTATTTTTTTCTTCAAATTTAGCCTTTGAAGTATTAATTACCCCTCTTAGCTGCCTGTTTAGATTGGTCAGGGGGCTTTTAGTATGTTTGGCTTTGTTCCTCCTACGCTTGGCCAAGAATTTTTTTCTTTTGTTGTATAATTGATTGATATTGTGTTTCCACCAAGCTGGCTTGCCTTTTGAGTTTGTCTTAATTCTTAATACAAGTGGGCGCAGCTTGCTCGATACAGCTATTAATATGGCTGTACAGAGATTTTGTATATAGCTCAGCATATGCTATGTTGGTTACTGGGTTTGGGGGTGCTTGGAATTTAGCTAAGGTGTTGCTCAGTAAAGAATGCTTAACTAGTTCCTAAAAGTTTTTGGTTTTGCTGTATCCCTGTATTTAATATTTATTTCAAGTAATGCTGCCTTATGGTCAGATCTGACAAGCAAAGATATTACATTGGGTGAGGAAAACTGGCCC
This sequence comes from Protopterus annectens, assembly GCF_019279795.1. Taxonomy (NCBI): domain Eukaryota; kingdom Metazoa; phylum Chordata; order Ceratodontiformes; family Protopteridae; genus Protopterus; species Protopterus annectens. Next base: position 87,097,086 of record NC_056725.1, read on the forward strand.
CGATGTTTATGAGTACAAGGTCCAGGATGCTTGTACCCCTGGTAGGAGAATGGACAAATGTTCAGGATGTTGGTATTAACAATGTTGAGGAATTGCTGGGCTTTTGCATTAGAAGAGGTGTAGGATTCCCAGTCTATAGAGGGGTAGTTGAGATCCCCATGAATATCGTATTGAGTTGAAAAGTGAGGGACTCTAGTACATGGAGATAGGTAGTATAGGTTTCCTGGGACATGGAGGGGGTCCTATAGGTTGCAAGAATATGGTACAACACCCTGTTTGTGGTGAGCTACACATGTATGAGTTCCAGTGGGTCATACACTTTAACTAGTCTGGGTGTGAGGTTGCTTTAATACAGACTGAGACTACTCCACCTTTAGTTCCCTCCTGTGCAGGAAGTGGTCTAAAGGTGTGAAAGGCACTATAACCTTGCATTGCAGTGGTAGTGTCCACAACTTTAAACCATGTCTCTGTTACTACACAGATGTCTACACTCTCCAGGGAGAGGAAGGCTTGCAGGGAGTGGAGTTTCTTGTTAGGACTTCTAGCATTGAGCAGTGCCGCCTTCAGATCTTCCTTCATAGGCTCTGTTAAATTGGGAGGTTTACAAGTTTGGCATTGCCTAAAAAAAGCAATATGGGGTGGAAAAGGTCTTTGTCAATATCAGAAAGCCTAGAGGCGATAGGTGCAGACCATCCCTGGCAAAGCAGCGTGGTCTGTGAACCCTGACCTCCCAGGACACCAAATATTGTGCCTCATGGACTGACACCAGAAGCTAAGCCACTTGTTAAAATAAATCATTTTCTGTTGGTAATGTGGCATCATCCTTGGAAAAGGTGGCATGCTACTCAGTGCTAGGCTCATACCTGCCTGAGACACATAATCAGTGAGCTTGATCATGTCTCACTTCATACAGTCAAGGGAGGAATGTCTCAGGTCATTAACATCCACATGAGCTATCACAGAGTCATACTGGTACCTGTGGTTCAATTACCTCAGTGCCTGTGTGAGTTGATGGATCCCTAGCCCTGGAAAGGCAGCTAACAGTGACTCTTTTCTTACTCAGTCTGATGAGTGGGATATCAGTTTGCCTCACTATAGACTCACCAATGACCAGAAAATCTCTGTGTGCTGATTTGCCTTGAGGGCTTAGTAGTAGAGATATTGGATACATTGTTACTATGTGTTTCTGTGGGTAGTGTTTTAATGGAGTGTTTATATGATGGCTGAGGATCTTTTCTTTATTGTATTGCTATTTTATGACTTTGTTTCTCTGTGTATTTAGGACATTGTAATCAATAGGTGTAGCAATTTTAATGACCAGTGCTACTTTTGTCTTCTTTTCAAGGACCACTATATCTGTTTTTCTTGCATCTATTTTTGAACTGTTGATAATTGGTGATCCCATGTGATATAAACTTCATAATTCTCTATAATGCTTTGGGGCTTATGTTTCCTATGCTTCTCAGCTACTCTCCGATCAACTCCTTCTTAACATATGCAAACCTAATAAAAACACAGGCAAACTATTTTACAAAAGCACTGTGCCCCAAGCCTGGAACAAACTCTTCACAAATATTTGAAATATCAAATACACTAACAGCTTCAAAAAAAAGAACTGAAAAGCTACCTTTCTAACTTAAGCACCTGCCCTTGCCAGGACCCTACCTAACCCTGCTCCCCCACTTTCTACCTCTCTATACCCTAAAACTTATATCTCTTAGCTTCATAGGTTCATAGGTGTGCACTAGGCTAATGACCTTGGAGCCTATATAAGCCTAGCCCAAGAAGATTCCCTGGCATCATGTCACCCAATGTTAGTTCCCAGTGCCCTTGTCAAGCAAGGCCACTGAAGTGATCCCCGGGGTGAACTTCCTATTGCCCATCCACTTGCCAAGATTTCTCTTAAAGACGGCCAGTGAAGTGCTCTGCTTGACGTGAATGGGAAGTTTGTTCCAGAGTATGGGAAGTCTCTGGGTTAGGAACCTGTCCCTCCACCATCTCCTGTTTATTGTGGTAATGAGGTTTAGGTCCCTGGAGCATGTGGCATGGAAGGATTGGGATTTCTTTAGGTGTAGCATATCTAGCAGCTCTGGGTCAGACATGGCTTTGTAAGTCAAGCAGAGATCACCTCTAAGTAGGCGATAAGAGACAGAGTATATCTGGAATATTTTGTGTCTGTCCATATAGGGCATGTGTCTAAGGCCTAAGATCCTCTTAGTGAGGTATTTTTGTATCCTTTCCAGTTGTTGTAGGTGTTTAGTGAGGTACATACCAAATGGGGCATTGTATTCTATAATAGGTCTAATGATGGATGAGTAGAGAGGGATTATGACCTCTTTCTTCCTGGATGAGAAACCTTTTTTAATGAGATGTGCCGCATAGAAGGACTTTCTGACTACAGTGGCAATGTGGTTATCAAAGGAGAGGTTGCTGTCAACCTGTGTCCCCAGGTCTCTTATCACACCTTCGGTGTTTAGTGGACTACCGCCTATGTGGTAGTTCATGGGCACTGAATTTTTCCCAAAGGAAATGACAGTGCACTTTTTGGCATTGAGCTTAAGGCATGGTTCTGGCACCAGTCATTGGTGTCAGTGAAGCCTTTTTGTAGACTGTCTACATCAGATGGAGAATCAGTAATGGCTCCCAGTTTGCAATCATCTGTGAACTTGGTCAGCCAGAGTCCCTTTGTGTTGGCTTGAACTTCAAAGTAGATGCCAAACAGGAGAAGACCTAGGACTGATCCCTGTGGGACACCACTTGTAACTGGTCGGTGGTCAAATTTAGAGTCTGCTACTTTCACGGTGTGGGTTCTATCAGTGAGCTAGTTGGCAACCCATCTTATGACATAGGGATTTATGCCTAGTTTAGTGAGTCTATCTATGATTCCTGAGAGACGGATAGTGTCAAAAGCCTTACCAAGATCTAGGTAGGCTGTGTGAACTACCTTGTCCTCATCCACAGCTCTAGTGACAGACTCGAAGAAGTGTTTCAGGTTGAGCAGGCATGATCTACCTTTCACAAAGCCAAACTGCGTGGGGTCCAGAGTTTGGAGATTTCCTGTGTCCTCATTTATAAGGTCCATGATGATGCCCTCCATAGCCTTACATATCAGACTCATCAGACTAATGGGGCATTAGTTCCCAGGGTCTGTAGTTGCTCCCCTTTTTAGAGTGGGATGACTGTAGCAATGCAACATTTGGTAGGAACAAAGCCTGAAATGAGGCTGTGATTGAACAGGGTACTCAGGTGTGGTGCCAGTTCACTTTGTAATTCATGTAGAACATAGCCAGGGATATTATCAGGTCCCATGGAAGCTGTATTCTTGGCTTTGGACAGTGTGGTTTTTACCTATGTTGCTGTGATAATAGGGACTTGGCATTCCTCAGGTATTGTGATAGGCCCTTTAGGGGATGAAAGGAGGTTAAAGTTCGCACTGAAACTGTTGGCCAGTATGCTGGCAATATCAGTTGGTTCTGAATATGTATTGCCAATGTGCTATAACTCAGAGCAGATCTGAGTATTGCCATCTAGATTCTTGACATAACTATAGAATGCTTTGTGGATGCCTTTAGAATCTGCAGCAATTTTGCTTTCATAGCTAACTTTAGAGGATTTGATGATGGATCTCAGTTTTTTGCTGAGGCTAACAAGGGAGTTTTTCCAGTCTTGGGAATTCACCCTTTTCTGCAACAGTTTTTTTCATTCTGTTGTAGAATTTGTTTATGGTGGAGGACCACTAGATTGGTTTCCTTTTTTTGGAGGAAAGTGTCTTGGTTCTGTTTGGTATGGCCCGTTCCATGCACTTGTGTATGTGCTCGTACAGTGCATTGGTGTATCATTCAGCAGTCATGCACCTATTTTCCATTTGCATAGATGTCGTGAAGTTAGCCACCTCTGTTTTTAGAAGCCCAAAATTGGCTTTGGAGAAGTTTTTTATGGTGGTTTCCGTTAGGGGGGGGTGAGGGTGGGATGTGGATATCCATGGTGATTACCTTGTGGTAAGATTTGACCAGGGAGGAATTGATTACTGGTGTAGAGCAACGGTCACCCATATTAGTAATGACCAGGTCAAGGATGTTTTTTACGCCTGGTGGGGGTAAGAATGAGTTCATCCAGGGCACTGGAATTATTGAATTCCAGAAAACATTGAGCAAGTGTGTTGGTACATGAGTAATTTTCCCAGTTAATGGAGAGGTAGTTAAAGTCTCCCAGTATAAGGGTATTGGGTTTTACCCTAATATTTTCCAGTCTGTTTAGGAATGTGGAGTGGGAGTCTTGGGACAAAGTGGGGGATCTATAGCAGGCTACAACCTGGATTGCAGTTTTACCCAGTGTTAGTTGTACCTGAAGTATATATATCTGATGCATTATGTTGGGCTACTAGTCTGGAGGTGTGCATATCTTTTATGAATATGGAGACACCACCTTCTTTAGTGCGTCGGTCCAGGTTTAGGGGCCGAATGGTGTGGTATGAATTATAGCCTGGTAGTGCTGGGGTGCTCTCCGGAGCCTTAAACCAGGTGCATTTTGAGATTTAGACTTCTAGCATTGAGTAGCATAATCCTCAGATTTTGTTTGCTTGTAGCTATTATGGTGGTAATTTTGTCTTCAGGACATGGCTTAAAAAAGGCACTATAAGGGTGGCAAGAGCCTTGGCCAGTATCCGGAATTCCTAGGGTGACAGGTGCAGGCCATCTCTGGTGAAGCATCGAGGTCTGTTGATCATGTCATCCCAAGCAAACAGATACTGGATCCCCTTAGAATGACACCAGAAACTTAGCCAATTGTTGAAGTCAATCATTTTCTGCTTGTACTGTGGTATCATTCTGGGTGAAGGTAAGATGCTATTCAGAGCTAGGGTCATACCTGCCTAGGCTACAAGATCTGAGAGCTCCTCTATGTCTCTTTTCATGTAGTCCAGGGAGGTATGTCTCAGGTCATTCAGACTAACATGGACAATGATAGAGTCATATTTGTACCTGTTCTGGAGTGACCTAAGTGCGTGCATTATGTGGCGGATCCTGGCACTTGACAGGCAGCTGGCAGTAACTTTTTCCTTATTCAACCTAGTGAGTGGGACATCAGTGCACCTTACTATTGAGACAGTTATGACTAGTGTATTGGGTAAGTTGTTTTGCCTTATGGGCTTTGGTTAAGTGGCACATTGTTTATGTGAGCTATGTGTCTCATGGTTTGTGCTGGGATGTGGTGGTTGTTTGCATTTCTAACTCGGAGATCTCTGTTGTTTGGGAAGATTTTTATAGAGAGCCTCTGCAAAAGTAGGTGTGTGTTTTGTGTTACTATGTGAGGGTTGTGGTGGTGCAAGTTCTGGAGGGCTATGTGTTGAATGTGGTGTGGTGCAGGTGTTAACCTTCTCCTCTTAACTGGCTAATCCAGTCTTGGCTGGAGAGTGCTTGGCTTCCAATTTGGCTATATATGTGCATCTCTCACAAGTCATAGTGTTGGGAGGTAAAAGGAGAGGGTTGTCTGTGTACATGAACCAATTGCTACACTGCCTCAGGATGCCCAAGTTCACCAGGTTAACAGGAGAAAGCACAGGGAACTGACCTTTAGACATTCCCAGATATGAGCTCAATATATTAAGTACTGAAGCCTTTTACAGGAAAAATGTCACTCAAAGTGTCTGAGTCTGTACAGAGCACTGCCAAACCCTTGAGAGGAAATTAATATATAGACTCTGAAACTTTAAGGATGAAGTATTTGGGGAGATATTCTGAAGCTAGGAAGAAATCAAGCAGTACTTACTGAAAATAAAGAATTAGCTTGTCAAGAATGATGAAAAGAGGGGAGTTGCATGAATGGCTACTGCCTGGCTACTACTAATGCTGGTTTCAGAACAGCTTCACTCTATTGGGATACAATACTCCTTTGCTTCTTTTTTCACTAGAAGCAAAATGTTAGCACCAATCCCAAGAAGAGAAGCAGGCCATGGCCTCTTTGGTGACCCAGTCTTGTTGCAGATGTTGCAAAGGTCTGCAGGCTTTAACCTTTTTCTGGTAGATGCCTTGAATAGCAACCAGACCAATCAGATACGTTAAGCACAGATGCTCACTCTCCAACCAGAAAGAGTCAGGAATCAGTGCACTCTGCTCCTACTCTCACCAGGATTAGAATATAAGCACATATTCCAAGCTGTCAATGTAACTGCACTCCTTCCCTCACCACGAGAAAACAGAAGCACTAATCCCAAGATGACTACTGAGACGCAGAATGTGGGCTCTCCAATAACTGGCGGTCTTGCAATAGATGCTTAAAGGTAAGATGAAAAAAATGGTTTATCCTAAACACTGCAGTATGCACTACAGGCGTTAGATGTGAAAGTAGGTAACTTAAGTGTTACCTGTCTAAAAAGTTAAGTTTTAGTGGAGAGTCACTATTTTTATAAAATAGATTGAAAGGGGGTGGCCACTGTTTTATTCTGGTACTATGGAATACAGTAGGATGGCCAAAAAATGTAAATAGTTGAAGGGGAGTGATTTCACAAAATGATAATTTTGTGCTTACTCACACCAACCAGTGAAAGCAGAGAGGAAATGATATATATGGGCAAATTAAATTAAGGGGCAGGCAACTAGAACGAGAGTGGTGTTTAAGAACACAACAGTAACCAGGTGGGAAAGTGGGAAAAAATATCTGTCTGACTCACAAGAGACAGAGCTATGGTGTCTTTTCAAGTTTTAATATGCAGTTAAAAGCAGAATACAAGTAAAACACAGTGTAAGGAAAACAAATCACAGTATACAAAATAGAAAAAGGCAATAAAGCAATACAGAATACAACAAATAAAAAGCAAACCAACATTTCCCTCACAGCAAACTGGTCTACAGATTGAACAATTTATATTAGCTACCAGCTACTTAATTGTACAGATATTCTATGTGACTAGCAATCACTTCCTTGCTGCATTGCCTAGCTAGACTGTTTTCTGTAATACAATGTAATTCCAACATGGATACTAACTTGTTGCTATAGACTTACATAGGTTTTTCATCTTCTGTTACTTAATTCTATCTCTTCTCTTTATAATATACCATTTGACCTGTAAAAACTTCCTTTGTAACTATCCATATTCTATTTGTACAATCTTGATTTTATGTAATTTTTTTCATTTGTACAGTCTTGAAGTTTTGTAATTTTTTGTACAGTCTTGAAGTTCTGTAATTTTTTTGCATTTTTTGGGAACTTTTCTCTATGGGACTTCATTGAAAATGGGCCTTTGGCTCAGTTGGACTAACCCGGTTAACAAATGACAAATAAATAAATAAACTTCAATATTGCAATGTTTGCACAATCCCCAGTGCAACAGTCTTGCCACATTATTATGCCTTTCAGTGTACAGACCCTCTGCCATTAGTGCATCAGACCCAGCAACAAGATGTGCAACTGTTTCCAGTTCTGTTTTACAGAACCTGCATTTGTCTGTTTCTTCTACATGTTCAATAGACTTTGTAAACCAAAGTGTAAGTAGTCAACTGTCCTGGGCCACCAATGTTAATCTTTCATTTTTTTGGTTTAAATTCACCTCTTCTTAACCATTCCTGCATCAGATCCTGAACAACATGTGGTTGATCCAGGCATTTTCTGTACTCGCAACTATATTTATGTTTTCTCTACATTTCTTGCCTTCTCATCTGATTTTTCTCCTTATATTCTTTCTTTTGTTTTTAGACACATTTACTTACTTTCTGATTTTTGTCTACTTTTGGTTTGATTTCCATTCCCGTTTGACACCAATATGCCTCTGCAAGACTAAGTAGGGAAGTCATCTTAGACTTTTTCTCCTCATCTTTAAAAACTTTCACTATGTTTGGATCTAATGAAGTCAGCAGATGTGTATGCCGTCCTATGACTGCAGATTTATATGTGTAATCAGTTTCAACTTAACACAACACGCTCACTGCCTCCACTCTCAGCAAACTATTTCAGTTGTCACCAGGCAAAGGAAAAAAATTCCAAATACTAATGAAGATCCAAACTTTTTTTAATAAAACAAGTTTAGCGCTTTCACTTGCGAGGCAAGCTCCATCAGAACATCAAATAATTAAATTCAGCAGTTTATATACTAAAAAAGGCGCCAAAAAACTGGCTAATTACTAATAATTACATTGTTAACAAGTTTTTTAAAAAATTATTTAAAAAAACATCATAATGCATGTTCATTAGTAGAATATGAATAACTGTGACATATAAAAAATATAGACAATACTAATCAATGAATAGTAATGCTCTTAATAAAATACAATATATCAATATAATCAATACAGAAATAAATTCAATTCATTAAAAGTAATGGTTTGATTGAAATGTAATCATTTATACCAGGGACTGTGGTGGCATCAGTGTATACTTGCCACCATAATTCTCGATATAGTAGGTGGTTCTTAATATTACCACCTCTAGGGTTACTTTTAACTAATTCCAAAATCCCAAACTTGAAATTATGTTCACTACCATATTTAGATATGTGTTTAAACAGGGCATTTTCGTATCCTTCTTCCTTATAGAGTACAAGTGGGAATAAATTCTTTGTCTAAGCTGTCTCTCAGTTTTCCAATATAGAAAAACTGACATGCCATACATATTGCTATATATACTAACATTGTAGACCTACAGTTTCCCTTTATTAGATGTAGCCTAGTGTGGCAAATGTTGTTAAGGCACACAATATTAGGCTCAAAAATGTAAGAACATTGATGGCATGTTCCACATTTAGATGTACTAATTCCACAATAGGTAGATGGTACTTGTTTCCTTTCCATAATATGTTTCAAATTTTTACCCATTTTGTATACAAACTGTGGGTTGGACCCTACCTTATCAAAAATGTCCTGTGCTGCTGTCAAGATACACCAATTATTACTCACAATATTTTTAATCATCCGACTGAATGGACCATATTCAATAATAAGAGAATTACAATAGGTTCGCTTGCAGTTCAATATGGTTATGTCAGTAGTGTCTGTGTTGTTCAAAACAGTGTAAATAGTACCCTCATTTTCAGCCCCAACTGTTGTTAAATTGTCCGCTGCCCCCAACAATGGTGGGTATTTGTGCTCCCATTGTCCCAAGACATATGTTGTGATGTCATTCAGCATTCCCTTGTCATAACCCCTCTCAGTAAATAATTCAGTTATAACATTCAGTTCTTTAATCATGTCCGTATGTTTGGAAGTCATTCTCATAGCCCTTATGCATTGACCTTTAAATATGTTCCTTTTTAGTTTATAAGGATGGCAGCTGTTGAAATCTAAATAGGAATTTGAAAAAGTCTCCTTCCTATAGATAATAGATTTAAAACCATTGATATCCTTAGAAAATAAGGTGTCTAAATATGGTACACCTATGTTGTTGTATGATGAGGTAAAATTCAAAAAATCACTACTAGAGTTTAAAGTATGAATGAAACTCTCAAATGTATTGGTGTCACCCTTCCAAAGAATGTAAATATCATCTAGGAACCGAGAATAATACACTACTTTTTCAAAGTAGGGGCTGTTAAAAATATAACTTTCTTCCCAGTCCAACATGACTAGGTTTGCAAAGATTGGTGCGCATGCAGCGCCCATAGCCACACCGCTGGTCTGTCGGAATATTTCTCCTTCGTAATATATAAAGTTATATTCTAAAACAATACTCATTAAATCCACCAGCAAGGAAATTTTATCCCAGCTGAAACTTGTATGTTTCCTTAGACTCCTGGAAAATGCCTCCAGTCCTGCTTCAATTGGTATGCAGCTAAATAAATCGATAACATCAACTGAACTGAATGTTAAATTGTCCTCAGCTGTGTGGATGGGAAATTTACGCAAAAACTCCCATGAGTCTTTGACCATGTGACTAATCTTGTCATAGACAAATTTTACAGTGGTGTCGATGAAGACACCAATGGGGAAAGTCTTGGCCTTACTGCCGGAGATGATAGGTCTAAAAGGAGGGTTAAGGTGATCCTTATGAACTTTGGGTATACCCACAATGGTGGCTAAAGTGGGAAACTCAACCTTCATATACTCATATTGTTCTTCAGTAATCCTTTGTTCTAACCTATAATCCTCTAAAAACATATCAATTCTATTGTATGAGATGTGGGTATACCCAAAGTTCATAAGGATCACCTTAACCCTCCTTTTAGACCTATCATCTCCGGCAGTAAGGCCAAGACTTTCCCCATTGGTGTCTTCATCGACACCACTGTAAAATTTGTCTATGACAAGATTAGTCACATGGTCAAAGACTCATGGGAGTTTTTGCGTAAATTTCCCATCCACACAGCTGAGGACAATTTAACATTCAGTTCAGTTGATGTTATCGATTTATTTAGCTGCATACCAATTGAGGCAGGACTGGAGGCATTTTCCAGGAGTCTAAGGAAACATACAAGTTTCAGCTGGGATAAAATTTCCTTGCTGGTGGATTTAATGAGTATTGTTTTAGAATATAACTTTATATATTATGAAGGAGAAATATTCGACAGACCAGCGTGTATAGGCGCTGCATGCATTCAATCTTTGCAAACCTAGTCATGTTGGACTGGGAAGAAAGTTATATTTTTAACAGCCCCTACTTTGAAAAAGTAGTGTATTATTCTCGGTTCCTAGATGATATTTACATTCTTTGGAAGGGTGACACCAATACATTTGAGAGTTTCATTCATACTTTAAACTCTAGTAGTGATTTTTTGAATTTTACCTCATCATACAACAACATAGGTGTACCATATTTAGACACCTTAGTTTCTAAGGATATCAATGGTTTTAAATCTATTATCTATAGGAAGGAGGCTTTTTCAAATTCCTATTTAGATTTCAACAGCTGCCATCCTTATAAACTAAAAAGGAACATATTTAAAGGTCAATGCATAAGGGCTATGAGAATGACTTCCAAACATACGGACATGATTAAAGAACTGAATGTTATAACTGAATTATTTACTGAGAGGGGTTATGACAAGGGAATGCTGAATGACATCACAACATATGTCTTGGGACAATGGGAGCACAAATACCCACCATTGTTGGGGGCAGCGGACAATTTAACAACAGTTGGGGCTGAAAATGAGGGTACTATTTACACTGTTTTGAACAACACAGACACTACTGACATAACCATATTGAACTGCAAGCGAACCTATTGTAATTCTCTTATTATTGAATATGGTCCATTCAGTCGGATGATTAAAAATATTGTGAGTAATAATTGGTGTATCTTGACAGCAGCACAGGACATTTTTGATAAGGTAGGGTCCAACCCACAGTTTGTATACAAAATGGGTAAAAATTTGAAACATATTATGGAAAGGAAACAAGTACCATCTACCCATTGTGGAATTAGTACATCTAAATGTGGAACATGCCATCAATGTTCTTACATTTTTGAGCCTAATATTGTGTGCCTTAACAACATTTGCCACACTAGGCTACATCTAATAAAGGGAAACTGTAGGTCTACAATGTTAGTATATATAGCAATATGTATGGCATGTCAGTTTTTCTATATTGGAAAAACTGAGAGACAGCTTAGACAAAGAATTTATTCCCACTTGTACTCTATAAGGAAGAAGGATACGAAAAATGCCCTGTTTAAACACATATCTAAATATGGTAGTGAACATAATTTCAAGTTTGGGATTTTGGAATTAGTTAAAAGTAACCCTAGAGGTGGTAATATTAAGAACCACCTACTATATCGAGAATTATGGTGGCAAGTATACACTGATGCCACCACAGTCCCTGGTATAAATGATTACATTTCAATCAAACCATTACTTTTAATGAATTGAATTTATTTCTGTATTGATTATATTGATATATTGTATTTTATTAAGAGCATTACTATTCATTGATTAGTATTGTCTATATTTTTTATATGTCACAGTTATTCATATTCTACTAATGAACATGCATTATGATGTTTTTTTAAATAATTTTTTAAAAAACTTGTTAACAATGTAATTATTAGTAATTAGCCAGTTTTTGGCGCCTTTTTTAGTATATAAACTGCTGAATTTAATTATTTGATGTTCTGATGAAGCTTGCCTCTTGCAAGTGAAAGCGCTAAACTTGTTTTATTAAAAAAAGTTTGGATCTTCATTAGTATTTGGAATTTTTTTCCTTTGCCTGGTGACAACTGAAATAGTTTGCTGAGAGTGGAGGCAGTGAGCGTGTTGTGTTAAGCTGCCACTATTTTTTCCACTTTGTTATCCACAGCTCGCATTTGTTCTGTTGTAATCAGTTTCAAGGAGGCCCATAACTCCTTCAGAATGAGGAATATATAATCCTGGTATACACTGACTTTTATATATTATTTGATAAATAATTAGATTTTTCTTGTTTTCCTGTCCAAATTATCCAATGTCTTTTGGGTCCAATCAGTCATCCCAAAACTGTAAGTTAGAACAGGAATAGCAAATTGTTTATAGCTTGGACTTTGTTCCTAGATGTCAGGGCTGCTTTCAGTGTTAATTTTAGTCTTCTAAAATATTCTTTACTGAGTTTTGTTCATATTTGTTCATGTTTTATTGTTGATCCTTCATCGATTCCCAAATATTTATACACTCCCTACTGCTCAAGTACCTTTATATCACATTCCTGTCCCAAACTGATATTTTCTTTCTGCTGCAGTTTTCCTGCTTTAAATGTTGATTTTGCACATTTAACAAGACCAAATGACATTCTTATATCATCTGAGAAAGTTTTGACCACTTCTAGTTTTGCTTACAGCTTCTCATCTGATGAACTATACAATTTTAAATCATCCACAAAAAGGAAGGTGAGAAGTCTTTACACTTCGTGATTTTTTGGGAGCCAAATTGTAACCATGACCTAATCTGTTAAGTAGACATCTTAATGGTTTAATAGCAAGAAAAAAAGAGCAGTGGTGACAAAGTCACCCTAGAATATTCCTCACTGAATTTTTATCCCTGTGACAATAATTTACCCGTTATCATGACTTAACTGTGAAGTGGCTTCCACTGTTTCATTGTCATTGTAATGTAACTGATTAATGTATGATGTATCTTAAACATCTGTAAGCACTGCTTTATCTGTGAATGTGGGATGCTGTTCATAGGTTCGTAGATAGGTACTATGCTATCGGCCCAAGGGCCTAAGTAAGCATAGCCGACAAGGTTCCCTGGCTTATGGCACCCAAGAAAGGTTTTTCCCTGTGCCCCTGTCCAGCAGAGCCACAGAAGTGATCCCCGGGTGTCAACTGCTTTTTTGTAATCTATCCATGCCATAATTAGATTTTTCCCTTTTTGCAGTTCTCCATTATGACTTTATTTAACAACAAATGATCCTTTATTCCATATGACTGTTTTTGCTACTATTTTGTTCTATTGCCATGATTGAGTTTTCTTCTAAATGACTATAAACTCTGTCAGCATCAGTTGTATTTAGTTTATATATCTTTGGAAAGCAAGTTATTGGTCTATAGTTTTTAGGATAGCTTCAGGTTCACTCTTAAGGAGGAGTATCATTTTTCCAGTTGTTAACCAGGCTGGTATCTGTTCAGGATGCTCATATAAGTAATTCTTGCTCATGGCTAAATCTTTGTGTAAAGATGTTAATACTTTTAGCCAGAAGTTAGGTACTGCATCTGGGCCTGGGGTTTTCTAATTAGGTGCTTTTCTTAATTTTCTTTCAGTTTCTCTAGCCATTACTTCATCCCATTTCATATTCTGTACATTTGAACTTCTTACTGTTTCTTTCACTTCTTCTATCCATTCAGCATCTTTGTTATGTTCCACATGGTCTTCAGAGATATTTCTCCAAAATATTTCTATTTCTTCTTTTTTGATGGTGCTTCTATTCATTTCCCTTTGTTTCTTGGTTCACTATAAAACTTTTTGGGTCATCAGTGAATTATTTATTTAGTACTTTTCCTTTACATTCATCCTTACCTGGCAGGGGGTGTCAGGGTGAGGCTCTTCCAAGAGTCACTCACTCTGGGGATCTCAGCCTAGCATGTGCCATTAATAGAATATGCTGGAGAGACAGATCTGTCTCCCAGAGTCTGCTGCTTCTCTGGGATAGACTTCCTATTCATGTAAAACACAGCTCCTCACTGACCCTCTTCAAACACAACCTAGATAATTGGATGGGAGACTGCAGATGGGTCCCCGGGGTGGCACTCATGTCCCTTGTGGATAGAGTTAGCTGGTGTTGATCACAGGCCTGCTTTTTTCACAGATTCATTCTGTGAACTACCCAAAAAGAACAAATGGAGATATTTGGGATTTAACATGGTTAGCTTTGTAAAAGCTCTAGGGCTGCTAGCCTGGTAACCTCATATAAACCTAGGTATATACTGACTTTTATATACCATTTGATAAGTGTGAAGATGATCTTCTATGTTTTTCTGCCTGTGCTGATATCTTTAGTTTATTATTTGCAGTACTGCACCATAGATCCTGATCTGTTCTGGCACTGCACATTGCTTTTATCACATCTTTTTTTAAGTATTTTTGTTGCACCATTCCCTCTCCTGTATTCTTCTAACAGTGACACTTCTTGTCTTAATTGCTTTATAGTTTTCTTGATTCAGTGCTTCCAAGATGGCATTTTATTTCTTCCCTTCCCTTTCCTTGTTGCTGTATGTTTTTGTGGTAAAACTTTATCTATTATTAATTTAGCTGCACAGTAATATATCTTATTTATTTCTGTTATATTACATACATTTCTGTTAATAGTGTTGATTACTGTGGTCATTTGTTTTATCTGACTTCTAACATTTTGGGTCTTATTGACTTTCTGTAATCTATTTCTTTCATTGAACTTAATATGTCTGTCTGTGTCTATTAATTCAAATAACCCTTCCATTAGATCTTTTTCTTCTTAACTTGTTGTTGTTGTGTCTTTCGGCTTTTCCCGGTTAGGGGTTGCCACAGCGGAACTCCGGTCCGCTAATGATTGGCAGTAGATTTTTACATGCCGAGTTGCCAGCCCTGACGCACAACCTTCAACGAAGGTAAGCCCATTCATGCATGTCTCCACACAGAAGATGCTCAAGCTGAGAATCGAACAGGATAACGTCTTACTGTGAGGCGACAATGCTACCGCAGCACCACCACCGCAGTTCTCTATTTCCTGTGGACATTCTACAGAAAGTTTCAGAACAGCTTCCTGTGACATATTCTCTTCAGCTGCATTCTGTGTCATCCGTTGCTCTTTCATATGGGAACGCACTGGCCTATCACTCCATATTGATTATGTCAGAGTTGACACTGTTTCCTGCTCCTTCCCTTGCTGTGCAACTCCAACTGAACTTTTGTACTGGTTCCCTACTGAAGGCTCCAGAGTATCTTCATGTGTCAACTGATCAGATGTCTCCTGCTCCACCTGTTTCTCCTTACTTTGGGGACTTATTATTCCATCATGCTATGACATAACCTGTGTTAGACTTTCTACACTAAATCCTTCACTTCACAGGTATTCTATAACTTCAGCTTCTGTTTGTCCAACTTCTACTTTAATAATCTTCTCTTCTATCCTGCCCCTTTGTGATCTTATTTTTTGTATTGTGAAAATTTCCATATCTGGGTGCCTTTGCTTGTATTTCTCTTCAAATATCTTTGGAGCTGTTTTTTTGTATTGATTAGTTTGGTTTTCTCCTTTGCATAAATAATGCAACATATCAGATTTCTTGTTCATTCCCATGTCCAAGGTTCTTTTTTATACTTTTTCAAAAATCTGTTGGCTTGTTCTTTACATTTTTGCACTTCCTTTGTTGCTTCCTTTTCCAAGCAGTCCAAAGTTTCCTTGTCTTTATAATGTGTTTCATTGGTTTGTTGTATTGATGAACACAAATTTGCATTTGAAGCTTTTGACAGTTTTTCTTCTGCAAGTATTTTTCTTTCCTTCAATTTCTCACTCTCTTAATTTCTGAATATCTTTTATCTTAAAAGTCTGGGTTTCTTGCATAATAGTTACAATACATAATAATTTCTTTCTTATCCTCAATACTCCACTCTGTCATCTTTATGCTTCTTTTTGGTCTATCTGTTTTTTTCTGGATTACTACTTCCTTCTACAACAGGGGGACCACACACACTCTCCCCACTCCCCAACTCTGGTCCAGCCTAACCTCATTGTAAGAATGTTTATGAGTCAGACTTCACATGACCAAGGTTCAATGGTTTGTCAAATCAGTTTGGATTCAGCACCACCAACCCCTGTTTCAACTTCCAGTGCTGAGTGTTGTGAAAAGGGAGTTATTCTAATGGGTGAATCAGTTCTTTCTCACCATAGGTCTTCCTTTCTCCCTTCCAATCCTTACTCAATCTGTAACCACAGGTGCTTCAGTCTTCCTTTGAGGAGCTGTGCCCAAAGGACTGAAAGTACAGGGCCTCTGGAACAAGCAGGACAAGGTAAAACACATACATTTCAAAGAAATTATGACTCTAATAAATAGTCTCAAATCTCTGAACCATCTTTAGACTCCAGCCCTCTATTAGTAGTCACAGACAACACAACAGTGATGTGGTGTATAAACAGGGGGGAACCAGGTTCTTCACCCTTTACAGACTAGCTGTGGTAGCCTAGTATCTAGTGACTCAGCTCAAATTGTCCCTCCAAGCTACCTCTGTTCTGTCAGAACAAATCATTGTTGCAGACAAGCTGAGCAGAGTCAGGAAATACCCTCTTGAATTAAAGTTGAACCGTGGGGTCTTCAAAGAATTGGTCCATCTGTGCGCCTTCAGTCACAACAGACAGTTAAATGAATTCTGATCCAGGACTCCATAAAATCAGACCTGGAAGACATATGACTTTTCATTCTCATGGTCAGAGATGTGTCTTTATACTTTTTTACTCTTTCCTGTCATAACCAGAGTTCTTCTAAAGATACAGAAGGACTTTCCAAAAATAATTGTGGTGACTTCCTATTGACCCAGCAACAGTGGTTCTCCATTCTTTTGAAAATGGCCAATGACAATCACCACAAGCTTCCTCACAGAAAAGACTTACAAAGGACAGATTGTTTAATACACCCCAACCTTCATCTTCTTCAACTGACTGCCTGGATGATAAAATTGTAATAACTTTTAGTGACTTTACTTCTTAGGACATGCAGCACATATTAAAGGAGGCAAGGAAACTTGCTATACAAAACTAAATATGGGTAGGTGGAAAAGATTTTCTAGTTGTTACCAAACCAATAAAGAGACCCTTTTATGGTTTAGACTCCTGTGATTCTTCAGTATTTGAGTAAGTTATTATCCCATGGCCTCTCTTACTCTTCTATCGATGTCCATCTGTCAATCTTATCTGATCACCTGCCCCCTAGACTTTTCTACCCTACTTCAAGTCAAGCAGTTTTTGGAAAAAGTTTTACATTTCTATCCACATTGAAGGCATGTGGCTGTTTTGGTTTACATTTCTATCCACATAGAAGGCATGTGGCTGTTTTGGTTTACATTTCTATCCACATAGAAGGCACGTGGCTGTTTTGGTTTACATTTCTATCCACATAGAAGGCACATGTCTGTTTCGGTTTACATTTCTATCCACATAGAAGGCACGTGGCTGTTTTGGTTTACATT
The DNA here is from genome assembly GCF_019279795.1 of Protopterus annectens. Taxonomy (NCBI): domain Eukaryota; kingdom Metazoa; phylum Chordata; order Ceratodontiformes; family Protopteridae; genus Protopterus; species Protopterus annectens. Next base: position 87,114,643 of record NC_056725.1, read on the forward strand.
TCTATCCACATAGAAGACACGTGGCTGTTTTGGTTTACATTTCTATCCACATGGAAGGCACATGGCTGTTTCAGTTTACATTTCTATCCACATGGAAGGCATGTTGTTGTTTTGGTTTACGTTTCTATCCACATAGAAGGCATGTGGCTGTTTCGGTTTACATTTCTATCCACAAAGAAGGCACGCGGCTGTTTCGGTTTACATTTCTATCCACATAGAAGGCACATGGCTGTTTCAGTTTACATTTCTATCCACATAGAAGGCACGTGGCTGTTTCTTAAGATCTTGATAGTGTTCTGTAAAAACTTAGACTGTTTCCTTCTGAACCTGCTCTTGAGGCTGATTTGAAGTTCATATCTTGGGAAACAGTATGACTTATTGCTCTGACTTTTGCAAGAACAATATATAAATTGCAAGCTCTTATTGTGAGTCACCCCTATCTCATTTTACACAAAAACAGGGTTATTTTGATACTAAATCTTTCCTTCATGCCTAAGGTTGTTTCAGAGTTTACATCAAGCTAGGTTACTCATTTCTCTGGTTTCTTTACAGAGCCCAAAAATAAGACAGAAAGACTTCAGGATTGTTGACCAGCTGTTTGTCTGCTATGAAGGCAAGAAAAGGAGAGAAGCAGAGTATATAAACAATGATTTCTAATGGTTCTCTCATGCTACTGGTTTTTATTATTCTCACCATAACAAGACAGTTCCAGGCAGAGTTCAAGCTCACTCTACCAGGGCTCTAGAGATGTCTGTGGCATTTTAGAAGGGAATTGATTCCAAGACAATACTAGGGACAGCAGCTTGATCACCAGTACACACATTTATCAAGCATTACAAATTAGATTCCTTCTCCAGGTCCAGAGCAGGCTTTGTTAGGACTATTTTCCAGGAGCTTATGGGCTTAGATCCATCTTCCTCCTTTCTTATTTTTGAATCTTTGTTATTCGTCTCTATTTATAGGCCACTGCAGTAGTGATCTAGGGAACAGTACAGTTCTGTAAGTAAACTTACCATGACAGCAGGTGGTCAGATAAATGTCTGCTGCAGTAGCTGTACCCACCCTCTAGTCCCCATTTTTTCTATCTTTATGCCAGAATGTAGGATTTTTTATTAGTGAGGATCCCATCTGATAGGGCTCTAGCCATTTTCTTCTGAGGCAAGAAAGCTATTAGCCTACCGCAGTAGTGATCTGTTATAACACTACTGTTATGGTAAGTTGACTTACCAACTGTATTTTCATAGGTTTCCAACAAGCTTAAAGCCAGGTAGTTCTCATAAAGCCTGAGTTTAATTATCCTCTGTTGAAATTTACATGTATCCAAGTGTTTCCTGAAGTCTGTTTTAATGTGCAAAGGGATTTGCACTGTTTCAAGGTGAGGTAAGACTTTATTTCAATGGCATGGAAATGGGTTATAAACAAACCTTTTTAAATAAACAGAAAGAAAATTAAAAAGAAGGATCTATGAGCACCTTAATGATATTAGGATATGTAAAGATACAAATGCTTTATTTAAACATACTAAGGAATGTATAGGTGCTAAATATAGATTCATGGTTATAGAACAGACCCAGAAAGATATTAGGGGGGACCCTGGGAAGAGAAAATTGAACTTTGGTGGCAGATGATCCTGGAGGCATATAATCTACCAGGGTTGAATGAAAATATTAGTATTATACCCATTACCCATACTGAAATATTATACCCATACTGAAATTAAATACCCATACTGAAATATCATACCCATACTGAAATATTATACCCATACTGAAATTAAATACCCGTACTGAAACATTATACCCATACTGAAATATTATACCCATACTGAAATTAAATACCCATACTAAAATATTATACCCATACTGAAATTAAATACCCATACTGAAATATTATACCCATACTGAAATTAAATACCCATACTGAAATATTATACCCATACTGAAATTAAATACCCATACTGAAATATCATACCCATACTGAAATATTATACCCATACTGAAATTAAATACCCATACTGAAATATTACACCCATACTGAAATATTATACCCATACTGAAATTAAATACCCATACTGAAATATTATACGCATACTGAAATTAAATACCCATACTGAAATACTATACCCATACTGAAATTAAATACCCATACTGAAATATTATACCCTAACTGAAATATTATACCCATACTGAAATATTCTCCCCATACTGATACTGAAATATTATACCCATACTGAAATATTATACCCATACTGAAATATTATACCCATACTGAAATTAAATACCCATACTGAAATATTATACCCTTACTGAAATATTATACCCATACTGAAATTAAATACCCATACTGAAATATTATACCCATACTGAAATTAGATGCCCATACTGAAATATTATACCCATACTGAAATATTATACCCATACTGAAATTAAATACCCATACTGAAATATTATACCCATACTGAAATATTATACCCATACTGAAATTAAATACCCATACTGAAATATTATACCCATACTGAAATTAAATACCCATACTGAAATATTATACCCATACTGAAATTAAATACCCATACTGAAATATTATACCCATACTGAAATATTATAGCCATACTGAAATTAAATACCCATACTGAAATATTATACCCATACTGACATATTATACCCATACTGAAATTAAATACACATACTGAAATATTATACCCATACTGAAATTAAATACCCATACTGAAATATTATACCCATACTGAAATTAAATACCCATACTGAAATATTATACCCATACTGAAATATTATACCCATACGAAATATTATACCCATACTGAAATATTATCCCCATACTGATACTGAAATATTATACCCATACTGAAATATTATACCCATACTGAAATTAAATACCCATACTGAAATATTATACCCATACTGAAATATTATACCCATACCGAAATATTATACCCATACTGAAATATTATCCCCATACTGATACTGAAATATTATACCCATACTGAAATATTATACCCATACTGAAATTAAATACCCATACTGAAATATTATACCCATACTGAAATATTATACCCATACTGAAATTAAATACCCATACTGAAATATTATACCCATACTGAAATTAGATACCCATACTGAAGTATTATACCCATACTGAAATATTATACCCATACTGCAATTAAATACCCATACTGAAATATTATACCCATACTGAAATATTATACCCATACTGAAATTAAATACCCATACTGAAATATTATACCCATACTGAAATTAAATACCCATACTGAAATATTATACCCATACTGAAATTAAATACCCATACTGAAATATTATACCCATACTGAAATTAAATACCCATACTGAAATATTATACCCATACTGACATATTATACCCATACTGAAATTAAATACCCATACTGAAATATTATACCCATACGGAAATTAAATACCCATACTGAAATATTATACCCATACTGAAATTAAGGGCAGCCAAATAGTGAATCTATGAACTTAGCTGTAAATATTTTAACAACCAGTAGAGGGCAGCTTTGGGATATATTTATTTATTTATTTATTTTAAACAAGTTAGTAGAAAATACATATACGTTTTAACATAAATTGAATTTTAAATATTTATTAAGAAACACATATAAACGTTTTGGATCTTTTTCTAGTACATATTTTTATATATTTTTAAATAGTTTTAGTAAAAATACATTTTCCTTTTTTGGCACAACTGGGATCTTATCTATTTATTAGAAACAGAATTATAAAATTCTCCTTTCCTTGGTAAAATCTTACAGTCATTATGGCCTATTTATGGAATGAGTTAAGTAGTTTTTAGTAGAGATGTATATGCTTGTATTAGCCAACTTGTTTTAGTCTTTTAAATAAATTGTTTTCAATTAATTTTAATTAATGAGTTAATTGGTTAAAGTATAAAAGAATGTCACTAGTATCACTGGTCATCTGAAGAAGTCTGGATGTTATACAGACGAAAACGTGGATGTGAATAGCATTTATGTTTTGGTGTTTGTACATGCTTTATAAAATAAAATTCATTGGAATATTGCTGCTTCCCGCTCTCTGTGGATTCTAACTTTTTTGGTTACTTTTTAAATATTATTTACACATTTTTAAGTGGGTAGTCCCATAAGATTGTGATCTATTTTCAGGTGAGCCCCAAGCTGGTATTCAGACTGACTATGGGAAATTTTGCCAGGGCACCAGGGAAATCCCCTTACATAGCAGGTGTCACTGCTGTTTCCTGCTGGGGTCATGGCTGAGAACACAGGGGTGAATACTACAGTAACTGCTTCTGTTCCCAGCTGTGACTGCTGTAAATAGTGTGGCTGTTTCTGCTTCCCAAACTGAAGAAATAGTTGAGAATCAGTCTGTTCAGAACACTGTAGTCCATAAGGGAGGTCTTGGTGTTTCAAAGTTATTAGAAATGCTGGATGTTACAGATGTATATAGGTTCATAGATTGGTACTAGGCTATCAGCCCTAGGGCCTATACAAGCCTAGTTATAGCAATTCCCTGGATATTTCTTCCCACAATATTTACTTCCCTGGACCCCTGTCTAGCAGGGCAACTGACGTGATCCACAAGGTGAATTTCCTATTTCCCATCCAATTGTCAAGGTTCCTTTTGAAGAGGGCCAAGGAGGCTCTCTGCTTGACATGTATGGGCAGCCTATTCCAGAGTTTGAGGAGTCTCTGGGTCAGGAACCTATCCCTCCAGCATGTTTCTGTTCATTGTGATGACAAGGTTTAGATCCCTGGAGCAAGTGGCTCTGAGGGACTGGGATTTCTTTAAGTGGAGCATGTTCAACAGCTCAGGGTTTGACATTGCCTTGTATGTTAAGCAGAGATCACTTCTGAGTAGACGATATGTCGCAGAATATAGCTGGAGTTTTTTTATAAGGTCAGCATAGGGCATCTGCTTTAGGCCTGTGATTCTTTTAGTGAGTTATTTCTGTGGCCTTTCCAGCTGTTGCAGATGTCTTGTGAGGTACATACCAAAAGAGGCATTGTACTCTATAATGGGTCTAATGAGGGATGAGTACAGTGGGACAATGACCTCCTTTTTTCTGGATGAAAAGCCCTTAGTGATGAGGTGTGCTACATAGAAGGATTTTCTGACTGTTGTGGTGATGTGGTTATCGAAGGTGAGACCACTGTCCACCTGTGTCCCTAAGTCTTTCATCACACTTTCAGTGTTACTGTACTGCCACCTATGTGGTAATTCATTGGTACATTGTTTTTCCCAAAGGAGATAACTATACATTTCTTGGCATTAAGCTTGAGCCCATGGCTCTGGCACCAAGCATCTGTTTCTGTAAGGCCCTTTTGTAGAATATCCATATTATTTGGGGATTCAATAATGGCTCCCAGTTTGCAGTCATCTGCAAACTTTGTTAGCCAGAGTCCCTTAGTGTTGGCCTGTACTTCAGAGAAGTAGATGCCAAACAAGAGCGGTCCCAGGACTGAACCCTGAGGTACTCCACTTGTCACCTGTCTGGAGCTGGATTTGGAGTTGGCTACTTTTATAGTCTGGGTTCTGTCTGTAAGTCAGTTGGCAACCCATCGAGTGACGTAGGGATATATGCCCAGCTTAGTAAGTTTACCTATGATTCCAGAGTGGGAGATGGTGTCAAAGGCCTTGGCGAGGTCCAGATAGGCTGTGTGGACCTCCTTACCCTTGTCCACAGCTCTGGAGACTGATTTGAAGAAGTCAATCAGGTTCAGGAGACAAGATTGGCCCTTCACGAACCCAAACTGGGTGGGGTCCAGTGTTTGAAGGTTGCCAATGTCTTTGTTTATAAGTTCCATGATAATAAGTTCCATGCCCTTGCAGATCAGGTTCATCAGACTGATGGGTAGATAGTTCCAAGGATCCAAGGTGGATCTCCCGTTGTGGAGTGGGATAACTGTAGCTGTGTGCCACTCAGTGGGCACAAAGCCTGAGGTGAGGCTATGATTAAACATGACACTTAGGTGAGGTGCCAGTTCATTTTGTAGTTCATGTATTTACAGCCCGGGATGTTGTCTGGTCCCATGGATGCTGTATTCTTAGCTTTGGAGAGTGCATTTTTTACCTGTGTGGCTGTGAGTACCAGAATTTGGCAATCTTTTGGTATTGAGACTGGCTCTTTAGAGGGTGAGAGGGGTGTGAAGTTGGCACTGAATCAATCTGCCAGGATATTGGTAATATCCTTGGGATCAGTATATTTAATGCCATCCTGTTGTAGCTCAGAGCAGATCTGAGCATTGACATTTAGATTCTTGACATAACTATAGAATGCCTTGTGGTTGTCTTTGGAATATTTGGCAATTTTATTTTCGTAACTAGCTTTGAAGGATTTTATGAGGGATCTCAGCTTTTTACTGAGGCTGGTAAGGGAGTTTTTTGCATCCTGGGATTTTCCTCTTTTCTGCAAGAGTTTCTTCCTTTTATTGTATAGTTTGTTTATAGCAGGGGACCAGCAGATTGGCTTCATTTTTTTGGAGGATAGCATCTTGGTTCTCTTTGGGATGGCATGACTCATGCATGAGTGGATGTGCTCGTACAGTGCCTTAGTGTAGGATTCAGCAGTCGAACTTTCAGTTCCCATCTGCATGGGTGTCATGAAGTTTGTCACTTCTTACTTGAGTAGCATGAAGTTGGCTTTGGAGAAGTTTTTTACAGAGGTTTCCTTACTGTGGGGTGGGGGTGGGATGTGAATGTCAAGGGTGATTAGCTTATGGTCAGATCTGACCAATGAGGGGGTGACCACTGGTGTGAACCATCTATCTCCCATGTTGGCAATGACCAGGTCTAGGATATTGGAGCCCCTGGTGGGACAATGGGTTAGTTGATCCAGGACATTGGAATTTATGAATTCCAAGAACCGTTGGCAAAAGATGTTGGTACCCAAGTAGTTATCCCAGTTAATGACAGGTAGTTGAAATCACCCAGTATTAGGGTGTTTGGTTGTATCTTAATATTTTCCAGTATGTTTAGAAAGGTGTAGTGAGAATCTTGGGGCATGGTGGGGGATCTGTAGCAAGCTACAATTTGGATTGCAGTCTTACCTAGTGTTAAGTTACACCTCGAGAATTTCAGATGCATTGTGTTGGGCAACTAGCCTGGAGGTGTGAATATCTTTGGTGAATATGCACACTCCACCTTTAGTGTTTCGGTCTTGGTTTGGTGGCCGAAAAGTGTGGTAAGAGTTGTAGCCTGGTATTGCAGGGGTGCTCTCTGGAGCCTTGAACCAGGTCTCAGTTACTTCACAGATATCGATGTTCTCCATTTTTAGGAGAGAGTGCATTTTGAGGTTTAGACTTCTAGCATTGAGTAGCATTAACTTCAGATTTTGCATGCTTATATCTGTTACAGTGGTGGTTTTGTCCTTTGAACCTTGCCTAAAAAAGGCACTATAGTGGTGGCAAAAGCTTTAGCCAATAACCTGAATCCCAGGGGTGACAGGTGCAGACCATCTCTGGCACATCATCGTGGTTTGTCAATCATGTCGTCCCAGGCAGACAGATACTGAATCCCCTTTGAATAACACCAGAAGCTTAGCCAGTTGTGGAAGTCAATAATTTTGTCTTTATACTGTGGTATCAATCTGGGCAAAGGCAGGATGCTACTCAGGTCTAGGGTCATACCTACCTGGGCCACATGATCCGAGAGCTCTTCCATGTCTCTTTTCATGTAGTTCAGGATGGTACATCTCAAGTCATTCACTCCAACATGGACAATGACAGAGTTGTATTTGTACTTGTTGTGGAGTGACTTGAGTGCATGTGTTATGTGGTGGTTCCTGGCACCCAACAGGCAGCTGACTGTAATTTTCTCCTTGTTCAGCCTGGTGAGTGGGACATCAGTGTGCTTGACTATAGAGTCACCTATGACTAAAGTGTTGGGTACATTTTCTTGCCTTAGGGGCTGTTGTTGGGTGGCACACTGGTGTTGTGAGCTATGTGTCACTTTGGTTTTGACTGGTGTTTGTTTGCATTTCAGCTTTGGAGGTCCTTGTTGCTTGGGCAGGTTAATGTTAACAGCCTCCACATATGTGGGTTTAGTGTTGCTATGTGTGGGTGTTGATGGTATCGGTTTTGAAGGGCTATGTGTTGCTTGAGGTGTAGTGCAGGTGTTAGTCTTCTCCTCTTGACTGTCTAGCACAATCTTGGCTGGAGAGGGCTTTGCTTCCAGTTTGGCTATATAAGTTAATCTCTCGCAGGGTGTAGTGTTAGGTGGTAGGAGGAGAGGGTTGTCTGTGTACATGAGGCAGAGTCTGCATTGTCCCAGTATGTCCAGATTCACCAGGTGAACAGGAGAAATCAGCAGAAGCTGACCCTTGGACATGCCTGTTCAGGTGCTTTTTTTGTAAAGTACAAGAGCTGTTTTCCCTTACCTTTGCAAGGTACTTTGCAGTTATAGGCTGTTTAGTGCCTATGATTAATTTTGTCTTATTAACAAGGAGAGTTGAGTACTTGTATCAGTTTAAGGCTTCCTAGTGCTTTCCAGCAGGTTCTAGAGCAAGTGCTAGTCACAGGGGTTCAGATTTTAGTGCTACTACTGAGAAACCAGCTAGTTCTAAGGGAAATTTTGAAGAACAGACTTTCTGGCACCTGGAATAGTTTAACCGTAGCCCCGCAGTGCTGCACAATGTGAAAAACACACAAACACACGTGTTTTTAAACCAGAAAATTGAAAGGGATAGAAATCAGCCCGAAATGGCTAATAAATTACAATTTCAGAGCTGGAAACCACTCCTCTAGTGTTAGATAGGCAGTACAATGCTCACCACTCCCACTGGTAAGCAGTAGTACTTCCCTCTACCACAGCAAGGTCCGGATAGCTCTGAACACAGAAAATAAAGTCCTGAAACCAGCAACGCCTGGGATGTGGACTATACTAGCTAGGAAAGGGAGGAAACGAGCAAACAAGATAGTATTTTTTAAGACATATATAAAGACAGTTACAAGAGTTGGGAACATATTATGGACAATCTTGAGTGAAAACTCTCCCCTCCCCCTTCTACTTCACTTGGCAGTTAGGATTTTGCTGGAATTGCAAGTTTCAAATACCCCTGATGCTCCCTCCTGCAGAGTTGGGCACTCTGCCGGTAATGACCCTGTTCCTGCTTGGTCTGCTACTGATGTTACAGCACTCAGGGTTTATGCTGCTATTACTACTTTCAAACAGGTGCCTTTCAGGGACTCTGCAAAGCTGTTAGCAAACAGGCAATGCCAAGATAAAACACATTTAAACCAAGCTTACTTATGACTGCAAACTGGGGAGCTTATAAAATGCCATTCTGATACCCACAATTTCCAGCAAAGGCTGGACCAAAACAGTACTTGCATACTTCTCAACGTCTTAGCACAGAAATCTGGACAAAGTCTGAAATAATGGAGAAAAAAGTGCCGTTCATGATTTGATATGGTACCACAACAAAAATGCCAAGGTTTGTCTTGAGTATTGGCCAGGATGCTGCAATAAAATGTGGATGACTAAGAGAACAGACAGAAAACCTTTAATGTGACTGAATGAGCGATGTGGTAATATTCATCTCATAAAGATTGGATTTGTGTTTTATATGCACTACATTGTACAGTTTCCATCGGTGTGCCATTCTTTACATAGCTGTGCTGGCAGACTGGAGGACTTTAAGGTCTTCTCAGCATACATCTCAATGTCTTAGTGCAGAAATCTGGACAAAGTCTAAAATAATGGAGAAAAAGGCACAAAAACAGTCACAGATATCAAACATTTCTCTTACAAGCTGAGAAGTTTGCTAGAATAGCATGGTGTGTTGGTATGCATTTTCTGAAGGATATGAAGTCTGAAACCCTAATATAATGGCATCACTCACTGCACTCAATTGTCAGTGATTTGTAAGAAACAGAGAAATTTTATGCAGAATGGACCAAAAACATGAGGAAAAACTGTGGACATTGTGGGAAAATGTGGACAGTTGAGAGTTATGGCTTGGTGTATTAATCAAGGCCTTTCTGTCACCACCATGACATGTAGCATAGATTCATTTGGTAATTTAGCATATCTAGTGCTTACCATACAGATAACTTTTCACTTAAATTTGACAGTTATGAGAGACTTGGATATGTAAGTTGATAACAGACGTTCCTATGAGTGCCATGTCTCTGACATGGTTAGATAATCCTCCTACATTGCATAGCTTACCCTTTGTGGTATCTTCTCAAGGTTCAGAGATGTTATAGTCCTACTTTATTCATGTCTTATCAGGCCTGTTATTGATTATAATGCATCCTTCAGCTTGTATCTCACCAATCATCTAAACCATATTGAGAAACATCAATGTTTCCTCACCAAAAATATCTCAGGTCTTAGTACCCTTAGCTACACTAATAGACTAACAGCCTTGTCCCTCTACATAGTTTCATACAGACATACAGACCCCTGAGGGTGATCTCTGTCTCTCTACATAGTGTCATATAAACTCCTGAGGGGTAACCTCTGTCTCTCTGCATACTGTCATACAGATGCCTGAGGGGTGACGTCTGTCCCTCTACAAAGTGTCATACAGACATACAGACCCCTGAGAGGCAATCTTTGTCTCTCTACATAATGTCATACAGACTCCTGAGGAGTGATCTCTGTCCTTCTACATTGTGTCATACAGACCCTGAAGGGTGATCTCTGTCTCTCTACCTAGTGTCATACAGACTCCTGAGGGTGATCTCTGTCTCTCTACATAGTGTCATATAAACTCCTGAGGGGTGACCTCTGTCCCTCTGCATACTGTCATACAGATGCCTGAGGGGTGACGCCTGTCCCTCTACAAAGTGTCATACAAACATACAGACCCCTGAGTGGTGATCTCTCTACATAAAGTCATACAGACTCCTGAGGAGTGATCTCTGTCCTTCTACATTGTGTCATACAGACCCTGAGGGCGATCTCTGTCTCTCTACATAGTGTCATATAAACTCCTGAGAGGTGACCTCTGTCCCCCTGCATACTGTCATACAGCCTGTGGGGTGACATCTGTCCCTCTACAAAGTGTCATACAGATCCCTGAGAGGTGATCTCTGTCTCTGTACATAATGTCATAAAGACTCCTGAGGATTGACTTTTGTCTTTCTACATTGTGCCATACAGACCCCTGAAGGGTGATCTCTCCCCCACTACTGTGTCATACAGACCCCTGAGGGGTGACCTCTGTCCCTCTACATAGCATCATACAGACTCCTGAGGGGGATTTCTGTCCTTCTACATAGTGTCATACAAACCCCTGAGAGGTAACCTCTGTCCCTCTACAGTGTCATACAGTCCTGCGGCAGATCTCTGTCATAGGTTAATGGTTTCATAAGAGATTACTAGGCTAATGGCTCAACAGCCTTTACAAGCCTAGTCAATATAACCTGATTTTCATAGGTAGGTACTAGGCTATTGGCCCTAGGGCCCATATAAGCCTAGCCAAAAAGGTACCCTGGCTTTTGCCACCCAAGAAAATTATTTTCCTGTGCCCCTGTCGAGCAGAGCCCCAGAAGTGATCCCCGGGGTGAATTTCCTATTTCCCATCCAATCATCAATATTTTTCTTGAAGAGTGCTAATAAGGAGCTTTGTTTGATATAGATAGGTAGTTTGTTCCAGAGTATGGGAAGTTTCTGGGACAGGAATCTATCCCTCCAGCATGTTCTGTTTATTGTGGTGGCAAGGTTTAGGTCCCTAGAGAATGTAGCTCAGAGGGATTGGGATTTCTTTAAGTGGAGCATGTCTAACAGCTCTGGGTTTGACATAGCTTTGTATGTTAGGCAGAGATCGCCTCTGAGTAGGGCGATATGCAACAGAGTAAAGCTAGTGTTTTTTTAGATGGTCTCCGCAGGGCATCTGTTTGAGGCTGGCAATCCTCTTTGTGAGGTATTTCTGCAGCTTTTCCATTTGTTGTAGATGTCTTGTGAGGTACATACCAAAAGGGGAATTGTACACTATAATGGGTTTAATGAGTGACGAGAAGAGGGGAACAATGACCTCTTTTTTCCTGGATGAGAAACCTTTTGTGATGAGGTGTGCCATGTAGAAGGATTTCCTGACTACTGTGGCAATATGATTATTAAAGGAGAGACTACTGTCCACCTGTGTCCCAAGGTCTCTTATCACACTTTCAGTGTTAAGTAGACTACCACCTATGTGGTAGTTCATGGGTACAGAGTTTTTAACCAAAGGGGATGACAATGCACTTTTTGGCATTGAGCTTGAGGCCATGGCTTTGACACCAGGCATCTGTCTCAGTGAGGATCTTTTGTAGGATGTCCACATCATTAGGAGTTTTGATTATGGCTCCTAGTTTGCAGTCATCTGTGAACTTTGTTAGCCAAAGACCTTCTGTATTAGCCTGTACTGCAGAGAAGTAGATACCAAACAGGAGAGGACCCAAAACTGAACCCTGTGGTACTCCACTTGTCACTGGTCTGAAGTCAGATTTGGAGTCTGCTACTTTCACAATGTGGGTTCTGTCAGTGAGCCAGATGGCAACCCATCTTGTGACATAGGGATTTATACCTAGTTTAGTGAGTTTATCTATAATTCCAGAGTAAGGGATGGTGTCGAATGCCTTGGCGAGATCTAGATAGGCTGTGTGAACCACCTAACCTTCATCTACGGCTTTGGTGACTGCTTCAAAGAAGTCTATCAGGTTTAGGAGACATGATCTGCCTTTTACAAACCTGAACTGGGTGGGGTCCAGAGTATGGAGATTACCAATGTCTTTATTTATAAGTTCCATGATGATACATTCCGTGGCCTTGCAGACCAGGCTCGTCAAGCTAATGGGGCAGTAGTTCCTGGGGTCTGGTGGCTTCCCCTTTGTAGAGTTGGATAACCATCGCTGTGCGCCATTCAGTGGGCACAAAGGCTGAGGTGAGGCTATGATTGAACATGGTACTTAGGTGGGGTGCCAGTTTGTTCTGTAGTTTGTTTAGAATGCAGCCTGGGATGTTGTCAGGTCCCATGGATGCTATGTTCTTGGCTTTGGAGAGTGTGTTTTTTCCTGTGCAGCTGTGATTACAGGAACTTTGCATTCTTCCAGTATAGAGATGGGACCTTTAGGAGGTGAGAGGGGGTAAAGTTAGCACTGAACCTATCTGCCAGGATGTTGGCAATATCAGTTGGTTCTGTATAGTTAGTGCCATTGTGCTGTAACTCAGTGCGGATCTGAGTGTTGCCATTGAGATTCTTGACATAGCTATAGAATGTTTTGTGGTTGTCTTTGGAATCAGTGGCAAATGTTTTTCATAATTAGCTTTGGTGGATTTTATGAGGATCTCAGCTTTTTACTGAGACTAACCAGGGAGTTCCTCCAATCATGGGATTTTACTCTTTTTTGCAACAGTTTCTTTCTTCTTTTGTAGAGTTTGTTTATGGCAGGGGACCACCAGATTGGCTTCCTTTTTTTGGAGGATAGCATCTTGGTTCTGTTAGGGATAGCATGATCCATGCACTCGTGTAAGTGCTTATAAAGTGCATTTGTGTAGGATTCAGTAGCCGTACCTCTATTGTCCATCTGTATGCGTGCCGTGAAGTTTGCCACTTCTGTCTTAAGAAGGGTGAAGTTGGCTTTGGAGAAAATTTATATTGTGGTTTCCCTAATGGGGGTGGGGGCAGGATGTGGATGTCTAGGGTGATTAGCTTGTGGTCTGATCTGACCAACAAGGAATTGACCTCTGGTGTGGAACACTGGTCACCCATGTTGGTAATGACCAGGTCTAGGATATTGCTGCCCCTGGTGGGGGTGTGGATAAGTTGATCCAAGGCAATGGAATTTATGAATTCCAGAAAATGTTGAGCAAAAGAATTGGTAAATGAGTAGTTTTTCCAGTTAATGGTGGGGTAGTTGAAATTGCCCATTATTAGGGTGTTGGGTTGTACCCTATTATTTTCCAGTGTAGAAAGAAATGAGGAGTGGGAACCCCGTATATGGGCCCAGGGGCAAGATGGTGGCACTGATTTGTGCCTATGCCTTGAGTATGTTACAGATTTTACAGGTTTTACAGATATAGCTATCCATAAGAGGCATAGGCACCACCCCAGGTGTGAATTTATGATTCCCTATCCATCAATCCGGATTGATTTTGAAGAGGGCCAGGAAAGGACTCTGCTTAATGTGAATTGGAAGCCTATTCCAAAGAGGCAATCTCTGAGACACATATCTGTCTCCAGCATATTCTGTTTGATTCACAGACTAAATTCAGATCCCAAGAATGGGCGATCTTTGCACTGTTTGTCTTGTGGATATGTAACAGTGCCATCAAGGCTGGATTTGTGAATGCCTTCTAGGTCAGGCATAGGCGACTACTTAACAGTCGATAGGATTTGGAGTAAATGGATAGGGCTTTTAGTCCATCCACACAGTTGATGTTGTTTACACCCTCTATTTTCTTAATGAGGAACCTCTGAGGTCACTCCAGCTGCTGTAAGTGCCTAGTCAAGTACATGACAAATTGTACATGGCTGTACTCAGTTATTGGTCTAATGAGGGTTGTGTACAGTCAGATTATAATCTCCCTGGATCTGAATGCCTTACCTTTACTTATAAATTGTGCCATATAGAATGACTTCCTCACCACTGTGGACAGATGATGGTCAAAGATCAGGCTACTATCTTCCTGTGTTCGTAGATCCCTTACCTCTGAGTCTACTCTTAGGGGTGTGTTGTTAATGTTGTAGCTAGCAGGGGTATTTGATTTCCCAAAGGGTACAATAATGCATTTCCTCACATTTAGTTTCAGGCTCTGGTTCTAACACCACTCATTTGCCTGATTTAGATATTCCGGGAGGATATCTATATAATTGGAGGATTCAGTGATTGCCCCCAGCTTGCATCCATCTGCAAACTTTGTTATCCAGAGGCCTTCCACATTGCCCTTGATGTCTGAGAAGTATATTTTGAACAGGAGTTATCCAGGCACTGAGCCCTGTGACACACCACTAGTATCTGGTCTCTTCCTGAAACATGAATCACCCATTTTAACCATGTGTCCTGTTCTTGGGCAATTGGCTATCCATCTGGTGATGTAGGGATTTATGCACAGTTTTTTGAGTCTACTTATAATATCTGAGTGGGAAATTGTGTCAAATGCCTTGGCCAAATTGTGGTAGGTAGTTTGCAGTATTCTGCCTCATCCATGGCATTAGTGACTTTCTCAAAGTAGTCCACCATATTTAGTGGGCATGACTTGCCCTTGACAAAGCCAAACTGGGACCAGTGTTTGGAGGTTTCCTACATTTTTATTTATGAGGTCCATGATTATTCTTTCCATGGCCTTAAAAACAAGACGAGTCAAGGTTATGGGTCTTTAATTTCCTGGGTCAGCTGATGGTCCTCCCATATGCAGAACGATGACCATAGCAGTTGTCCACTTTATCGGAACAGAGTCAGTCTGGTGGCTGTGGTTAAACAGAGATCCTATTGGGCCTGATAAGTCCCAATTTAAGCTATTTAAAAGACAACCTGGTATGTTATTGAGACCCATTGATGTCATGTTTTTAGTTTTAGAGAGAGCAGTGGCTACATGATCATTGGTGATGATTTTCAGGGGAGAGATGGATGGTATTAGTTGTGAGAGAACTAGGGGTGATGGGCAAGTGACATTTGAGTGAATTTATTGGCCAGCAGCTATCCTATATCTTCTGGCTGAGTATAGGAGATGCCATCTATAACACAATCTGCACATAGTTGGGTGTTGCTTTTAAGACTGCAGACATAACTAAAACATGCCTTATGGTAGCCTTAGCTTTGGAGGCCATTTTTACCTCAACGTCTGATTTCAGAGACTTGATTAGTACTCTGATTCACTACTTTATACTAACGAGGGACTTATTTCTCTGTTGTGCACATTCCCTCTTAAGTTTCAACAGGATTTTGCTTCTTTTGTTGTACAACCTGTTAAGACCAGGGTTCCTCCAGCATGGCCTGTTTTTGCGGTTTGACCTGCGTTTTCAGTTCAGTATTGCCATTTCTATGCAGTTCTTTCTGTGGTTGCACAGTGCTTTGTGTACTCGTTTACATAGGCTTCTGTATTTTCTGCATTCAGGGGAGCATGAAATCTAGCTATGCCATCACTTAAGAAGAAGTAGTTTGCCTTAAAAAAATCTTAAAGCTTTCTGGGTTCATCCTCAGAATCCTGAGGGGAGACTTCTGTCCCTCTATATAGTGTCATACAGAATCCTGAGGGGAGATCTCTGTCCCTTTACTTAGTTGCATATAGAATCCCAAGGAGTGACCTCTTCTCCACTACATAATATCATACAGACTCCCGAGGGGTGATCTCTGCCCCTCTACCTAGGGTCATGCAGACTCCTGAGGGGTGATCTTTGTCCTTCTATATAGTGTCATACAGACTCCTGAGGGGTGACCTGTCTCCCTCTACAAAGAGTCATACAGACTCCTGAGGGGTGACTTCCATCCTTCTACATAGTGTCATATAGACTCCTGAGGGCTGACATCTGTTCCTCTACATAATGATATACAGACCCTTTTAATTTTTCCAAATCATTTGAGTTTCTAATGCCATGATGGGAATGAACCCCATTCTAAGTCAAGGTCTGATTAAAGTTCATGAAATTAGTATTGCTTCAATCTTTGATGATAGCCAGAAGTGCACTTTGTACTACCTGCAATGCGCCCAGTAACAACTCCTGCAATTCCTATGGTGTTACATGTATTGGTAACATATCTAAATATAATTGTAGATTCTTTTTTATAAGACTCCTTGCTCCTACTACTACTGCAACCATCTGGATATCTTTCTTCCACGTTGTTCTCATTTCTGCATGCAAATCCTGGTATTTTATGACTTTGTGCCTCCCTGTACATAAGACACTGTAGTCACTGGGTGTAGTGATTTCAATGATCAATGCTACTTTTGTCTTCTTTTCATGGACTGGTATATCTGTTTTATTTGCATCTATTTTTTGAACTGTTGGTAATGGATGATCCCATGTGATATAAACATAATTTTCTATGATGCATTGTGGCTCATGTTTCCAGTGTTTTTCAGCTAATTCAGTATTATAATGTTTGCACAATCACCAGTGCAACAATCTTGCTACATTATTATGCCTTTCAGTATGCATTCCTTCTGACATTGGTATGTCACAATCAGCAACAAGGTGTGCAGTTGTTTCCAGTTCTGTTTTACAAAACCTACATATTTTGATATGAATGTTGGCAGTATGATTGGTATAGGGAGAGAGCTAGCTGATATGATGGACCGAAGGAAGGTTGGTATATTGTGTGTGCAAGAGACCAGATGGAAGGGGAGTAAGGCTACGTGTATCGGAGGCAGTTTCAAATTGTTTTATCATGGTGTGGATGGAAGGAGAAATGGTGTAGGCATTATCCTGAAGAAACAGTATCCTAAGAGTGTTTTGTAGGTGAAAAGAGTGTTGGATAGAGTGATGTTTATGAAGCTGGAAATTGATGGTGTAATGATGAATGTTGTTAGTGCATATGCTCCACAAGTTGGGAGTGCGATGGATGAGAAAGAAAAATTTTGGAGTGAGTTGGATGAAGTAGTGATGACTGTACCCAAGGGTGAGAGAGTGGTGATTGGAGCAGATTTCAATGGGCATGTTGGTGAAGGGAACAGAGGGGATGAGGAAGTGATGGGTAGGTATGGTGTTAAGCAAAGGAATGCAGAAGGTCAGATGGTGGTGGATTTTGCGAAAAGGATGGACATGGCTGTGATGAATATGTATTTTAACAAGAGGGAGGAGCATAGGGTGACATACAAGAGTGGAGGAAGATGCACACAGGTGGAGTATATCTTATGTAGGAGGGCCAGTTTGAAGGAGATTGGAGACTGTAAAGTGGTAGCCAGAGAAAGTGTAGTTAGGCAGGATAGGATGGTGGTTTGTAGGATGACATTGGTGATCAAGAAGAAGAGGATGAGTGTGAGGGCAGCACCAAGGATCAAAAAGTGGAAATTGAAAAAGGGTAATTGTGAGGTGATGTTCAGGGAAGAGTTAAGACAGGCACTGGGTGGCAGTGAAGAGTTACCGAATAGCTGGGTAACTACAGCGGAGCTAATAAGAGAGATGGCTAGAAGGGTGCTTGGTATCACATCTGGAAAGAGGAAGGAGGACAAGGAGACCTGGTGGTGGAATGAAGAAGTACAGGAGAGTATACAGAGAAAGAGGTTGGCGAAGAAGAAGTGGGATTGTCAAAGAGATGAAGAAAGTAGACAAGAGTATAAGGAGAGGAGGTGCATGGCAAAGAGAGAGGTGGCGAAGGCTAAGGATAAGGTGTATGAAGAGTTGTATAAAAGGTTGGACACTAAGGAGGGAGAAAAGTATCTGTACTGATTGGTTAGACAGAGGGACCGAGCTAGGAAAGATGTGCAGCAGGGAATTGTGATAAAGGATAATGAGGGAAACATACTCACAAGCGAGGAGAGTGTGTTGTGCAGATGGAAAGAGTACTTTGAGGGGATAATGAATGAAGAGAATGAGAGGGAGAGAAGGTTGGATGATGTACGGATAGTGAATCATGATGTGCAGTGGATTAGCAAGGAGGAAGTAAGGATAGCTATGAAGAGGATGAAGATCAGAAAGGCTGTTGGTCCAGATGACATACCTGTGGAAGCATGGAGGTGTTTAGGTGAAATGTCTGTGGAGTTTTTAACTAGATTGTTTAATGAAATCTTGGTAAGTGAGAGGATGCCTGAGGAATGGAGAAAAAAGTGTTTTGGTACCGATTTTTAAGAATAAGGGTGATGTGCAGAGCTGTAGTAACTACAGAGGGATTAAACTGATCAGTCACAGCATGACGTTATGGGAAAGAGTAGTGTAAGCTAGGTTAAGAAGGGAGGTGATGATTAGTGATCAACAGTATGGTTTCATGCCAGGAAAGAACACTACAGATTTGATGTTTGCTCTGAGAGTGTTGATGGAGAAGTACAGAGAAGGTCAGAAGGAGTTGCATTGTGTCTTTGTGGATTTAGAGAAAGCATATGACAGGGTGCCTAGAGAGGAGTTGTGGTACTGTATGAGGAAGTCGGGAGTGTCAGAAAAGTTTGTAAGAGTGGCACAGGATATGTACGAGGGTAGTCTGACAGTGGTGAGGTCTGCGGTGGGAATGACGGATGCGTTTAAGGTGGAGGTGAGATTACATCAAGGATCAGCTCTGAGCCCTTTCTTATTTGCAATGCTGATGGATAGGTTGACAGACGAGATCAGACAGGAGTCCCTGTGGACTATGATGTTTGCAGATGACATTGTGATCTGTAGTGAGAGTAGGGAACAGGTGGAGGAGTCTCTGGAGAGGTGGAGATATGCTCTAGAGAGAAGAGGAATGAAGGTCAGCAGGGCTAAGACAGAATATATGTGTGTGAATGAGAGGGAGGATAGAGGAATGGTGAGGATGCAGGGAGTAGAGTTGCTGAAGGTGGATGAGTTTAAGTACTTGGGATCAACAGTTCAGAGTAATGGTGAGTGTGGAAGAGAGGTGAAGAAGAGAGTACAGGCAGGATGGAGTTGGTGGAGAAGAGTGTCAGGAGTGATTTGTGACAGACGAGTACCAGTAAGAGTGAAAGGGAAGGTCTACAAGAGGGTAGTGAGACCAGCTATGTTATATGGGTTGGAGACAGTGGCATTGACAAAAAGGCAGGAGTCAGAACTTGATGTGGCAGAGTTGAAGATGCTAAGATTTGCACTGGGTGTGATGAGGATGGACAGGATTAGGAATAAGTATATGAGAGGGTCAGCCCAGGTTGGAAGGTTTGGAGACAAAGCCAGAGGGTCAAGATTACATTGGTTTGGACATATGCGGAGGAGGGATGCAGAGTATATTGGCAAAAAGATTCTAAGGATGAAGCTGCCAGGTAACAGGAAAACAGGGAGGCCTAAGATAAGGTTTATGGTTGTGGTGAGAGAGGATATGCAGGTGGTTGGTGTGACAGAGCAAGATGCAGAGGACAGGAAGTAATGGAAACAGTTGATCTGCTGTGGCGACCCCTAATGGGAGCAGCCGAAAGAAAAAGAAGAAGAAGAAGAAAAAGACACATGTCTCTTTCTTCCACATTTTCCATGGACTTTGTAAACCAACGTGTACGTAGTCCACTATCTTGGGCCACCAATATTAACCTTTCATCTCTAGGTTTGAATTTGTCTCTCCGTAACCATTCCTGTATTTGATCCTGATCAACATGAGGTTGTTCCAGGAGTTTTTCTATACTTGCAACTATATTTATGCATTTTTCACATTTCTTGCCTTCTCGCCTAATCCTTCACCTTACATTCTTTCTTTTGTTTTTTTGTCACATTCAGTTGCTGCCTGATATTTATGTACTTCTGGTTTGATTTCCATTCCCGCTTGACGCAGATATGCTTCTGCTAGACTAAGCAGGAAAGTCATCATTGATTTATTCTCCACATGTTTCAAAACTTTCACTATGTTTGGGTCTTGTAAGGTCAGCAGATATGTATGTAGTCCCATGATTGCAGATCTATACATGTCAGTTTCAAGGAGGCCCATACCTCCTTAGGAACAGGGAAGGTATAACCTTGGTGTGCACTGATTTTTATATAAATAGTTTGATGAGCATGAAGCATCCTTCTTGTTTTGCTGTCTAATCTATCCAACACCTTTTGGGGCTAGTCAGTCACTCCAAAACTGTAAGTTAGAACAGGAAGTGCAAATTGGTTTATAGCTTGAACTTTGTTCCCAGATGTCAATGCTATTTTCAGGATTAATTTAGGTCTTCTAAAATATTGCTTACTGAGTTTTATTTACGTGTTCATGTTTTACTGTTGATCCTTCATCAATTCCCAAATATTTATACACTCCCTCTTGCTCAAGTCATTTTATATCACATTCTTCTCCCAAATTGATGTTTTCTTGGTGCTGCAGCTTTCCTGCTTTAAAGGTTGCATTTGCACATTTATCAAGACCAAGTGACATTCTTATATCGTGTGAAAAAGATTTGGCTACTTGTAGTTGTACTTTCAGTTCCTCATCTTATGAATTATACAGTTTTCAGTCATCTACAAATAGAAAACAAGAAGTCTTTACACTTCGTTGCTTTCTGGGAGCCAAATTATAGCCATGACCTAGTCTGTTAAGCAGACAGCTTAATGGGTTAAGGGCAAGACAAAAGAGCAACAGTGACAGAGTCACCCTGGAATATCTTCCTTTGGATTTTTATCCCTGGAATAATAATTTGTCCTTTATCATGGCTTAACTGCAGAGTGCTTTGCCTCTGTTTCATGGTCACTGTGATGTAGTTTATCAGTGTAGGGTGTATCTTATACATTTTTAAGCACTTTTTTATCCATGAATGTGGAATACCGTCAAATGCTTTTTTTGTAGTCAATCCATTCCATACTTAAATTCTTCCCCTTTTTACAGTTCTCTACTATGACTTTATTTAACAACAAATTATCCTTTGTTCCATATGACTTTCTTTTATTACCCTTTTGTTCTATTGTCCATAATTGAGTTTTTTTTTAAATGAGTATAAATTCTGTCGGCATCAATTCCAGGATATAATTTATACGTCGATGGAAAGTAAGTTATTGGTCTATAGCTTTAGGGTAGCTTGCAGGTTCACTCTTAAGTAGAAGCATTGTTTTTCCTGTTGTTAGCCAGGCTGGTTTCTGTTTAGGGTGTGCATATAAATAGTTCTTACTCGTGGCAAAATCTTCATGCAAATATGTTAATACATTTAGCCAGAAGTTAGGTACTGCATCTGGGCCTGGGGTTTTCCAATTTGAGGCTTTTCTTAACTTTGTTTCAATCTCTCTGGCTGTTACTTCATCCCATTTCATATCCGGCACCTTTAAACTTCTTATTCTTTCTTTTACTTCTTCTATCCATTCAGCATCTTTGTTATGTTCCACATGATCTTCATAGATAGTTCTTCTCCAAAATGTATCAATTTCCTCTTTTTTAGGTGGTCTTTCAATTCATTTAACTTTGTTTCCCAATTCTCTATAAAACTTTTTTGGGTCATCAATAAATTACTTATCTTGTAATTTTCCTTTATATTTATCTCTGTATCTTCTAAGTTTTTCTGCCTGTGCTGATATTTTTAGTTTATTATTTGCAATAGTGCACAATAAATCCTGATCTGTTATAGTACTGCACATTGCTTTTATCATGTCTATCTTTCTGAGTATTTTTGTTAATCTGTCATCTCTTCTATACTCTTCTAACAGTGACACTTCTTGTCTTAACTGCTTTATAGTTTTCTCTGTTTGATATTTCCATGATGGTATTTGATTTATCCCCTTCCTTTCCCTCACTACCCTGTGTTCTTGTGGTAGGACTTTATCTGTTATTAATTTGGCTGTACAGTAATATATCCTATTTACTTCTATTATATTGCATGAATCTCTATGGACAGTCCTAATTACTGTGTTCTTCTGTTTTATCAAACTTCTAACTTTTTTGGGTTTTATTCATATTCTGCAGTCTATTTCTTTCATTGATCTTAATATGTCTATCCGGGTCTATATCAGATGCATGAAAAGACTTTAGCGCCAACGTTCACATGAGCGAAAATGCCGGGAATCGAAACTGTGATTGTGAGGTTATGTCACAGTCAGGAGTGGGATATTTGCACTTTCCTCACTGTAGTGTGACCTCGGAGTTGGAATATATAGTTAGCGGGAGGTGTGAGGGGTGCAGCCCTCCACAATAGCAAGTTCAATTACCGGCATTTTTGCTCATGTGAGCATTTGTGCTAATGTCTTTTCGGGCTTATAATATAGACCCGTCTATCCATCTCTATTAAATCAAGAAACTATCTCTTAGATCATTTTTTTCTAAACTGAGGACACATTCTTTGTTAGCCATTTCCTGGGGTCATTCTATAAAAAGTTCCAGAGCATCTTCCTGTTCCACATTCTTTTCAGTTTCACCCTCTGTCATCCGTTGCTCTTTCATATGGGAACTCACTGGTCTATCACTCCATGACATTGACTGTGTCAGAGTAGCTACAGTTTCCTGTTGTTTCCCTTATAGCTCCAACTGAACATTTGTACTGGTTTCCTATGAGAGCCTGCAAAGTATCTTCATATGTCAACTGATTACATGCTTCCTGCTCCACTGGTTTCTCCTTAATTTGGGTGTCATTGCTCTAGCCTGTTGTGTTGTTGTCTGAGTTAGATTTTCTACACTACATCCTTCATTTTGCAGGTAATTCATAACCTCAGTTTCTGTTTCTTTAACTTCTCCATTACTAAACCTCGTTTCTATTTCTCTTTGTTTTCTTATTATTTGTATTGTAAATTTTTTCATATCTGAATGTCTTTGCCTGTATTTCTCTTCAAATATCTTTGGTGCTGCTCTTTTTGCATTGATTAGTTTTACTTTCTCCTTTGCATAAATATCGCACCATATTCATTCTCTTGTTCTTTCTTTCTTTCCCGTGTCCATATTCCTTCTTCAGATGTCTTCTATGCCTCTTGTTTCTCCTCACTTTGGGGACTAGTTGTTACATCATCCTCTGCTATGACCTGTGTAAGAATTTCTACACTGAATCCTTCACTTTGCAAATATTCTATAACTTCAGCTTCTGTTTTTTTTAACTTATACTTGACTATTCTTCTGTTCTATATTCCCTCTTTGTGATCTTAGAAAACAAAAAATCATGGACGCCAGTTGTCAACAAGGACTTACTTTATTAACAATGATTAAGTGCTTTTGTCCAAAGGTATCAGGACTTCTTCATAATGAAAATCAAACATAAAACCCTCTTCTTAAATACAAAAATACCCTCCCATCTTCAAACATGTGACCCTTGAATTACAACAGGATCGCCTTAAAAACTGCTATATTCCATTAAAAACGCAGTCCATATTCCAGACTTCATCTTAGTACCAGCCAAGGAAACCTTTTTCTCTTATAAAACCAAACAAAGTACACAAGCCAAAACCAGAACCTATACTGTAAATTGTTGATTGAAACCAATCATGTTATATGTACACAGCTTTTAATTTTAGGGCACTGCTAATGGATATCATGTCACTGAGTCCTGGAAACACTGTGGCTTGAAATTGTAACTGCCACTTCATTTCTTTGTGTTCTAGAACTAAATCAGAGGGTCCACCTCTAGGTTCCATTTCTACGTGGTAAATGACAATGAATTTAAAATAGTGCATTGCGTGTTCCTTTAAAAGTTTGTATAATGCATTTTTGTCATCACCTTTTTTAATACAGTACTGGTGCTGGTAAATCGTTTTTCTCATGTTTCTAATGGTCTTACCTGTATAAAATCCCTCACATATCTGACACTTAGTGATGTATACAACCTCCTTATTCCACAATTGTACTTATGAGTAAGTTTAATCTCACCTAACTTGCCTAAACATACTCTGGTTTCTTCCATTATGTTTGCACTGGCCACAATGTCCACATGTTAGCATCACACCTTCACCACTGATTTTAACAGGTCTTTCAATAAGTGTTTTTATGCAAGTATCCTTTTTATATACAATCATGTTTTTTTTCAACCCTGTCTAAGTTGCCCTTTTCCAAATCAAAAATATTCCAATTGTTGTTAACAATTTCTTTTATCTTCTCAAAATGCAAATTGTAGTGTAAGATCAGGGCCCTGTTAAAATTAATAGTTTTACCAGTTGCCTGGGGATTAACTCTTTGTCCATTGTTCCCAACAAAGGCATATAAATCCCTGCTTTTCTTTTAGTAACTACCTGTTTTTCAATGTTGATCACAAATACCTGTGGGTAACCCCTCCCCAACAACATCAGGGCAACAAGTAGCATGAGGAGTTATAATGTGACATGATAGTGTTCCCGACAAAATCACCTTTGGAGAAATCATTTGCAGTTTGTATTCAGCAAAATAACTGAATAAGTAATATAACAAATACATTTATTGACATTATCCTTGCTACAGCTGTTGCAATGTTGATGCTTCTGTAATGTATTACATTTCGCGTAAGTATTGTAGATCGTGCAGGGATTTTGAAAATCATTAATTTTAACTGTTATTCATATTTCTCTTGTTGGTAAACTTGCTATTTTTGTTTTATTAATTTTTATATACTGGTTTTGTATAGTAGATTTCTTACGTTGTAAAAATTGCCATATGGCTATAGTTTGTAAATCGGCAGTTAGTATGCTGAGAATAATATTGATTTACAGTTATTAAAAAACAGTTCATTGTTAGTATTACTGTACAGCAATATGGGAACAAATGTGAAGCGGTAAATATAAATAAATGAAATAAGTTTTTATAGGTAACATGGCTGGAGCTGTAACTTATTTTTAAACAGTAATTTCTTTCTCTGTAATGTTATTCTGTTAGTTTGGTTAAAAGTCAGTTAACACCTACATTACTGTTGGAAAAAAGGCAAGAATGATAAACTGGGCAAAAAGCATGTGTCGAGGGCTACTGCAGCTATTATTTCAAAACATGATTGGCTATCACTCATCACAATTCCGAGACAAGCCTCTGACACTCCCTTCCCCTTTTATTTCGATAACTTTATATAACTAACATAGGGAAAACAACTGAAACATATGAAAATATGAAATACTGTAATTTTATTTATTATTGAATGACAGGAAACAGGAATCTGCAACATGCATAACATTAACTTGAAAATAGTATGTATATACATGTAATTCAATTATAATAAAACAAATATGTAACAGTTATTCTGCTAGCATGAAAAAAGAAATGTTTGTCAACATTGTTGTAAACAGTGAATCCTTGGCATTGCCACGTCTCCACATAAACTCAGACAAGTATGATTCAAGGTGATGTCTGGCACTACCACGTTGTCTTTTATTGTGCCACTTAGCACTTCCCCATAACCGCTTCATATGCTGAGTATGGCATCCACTGTCTGGATCAATAAAATTATAGCTATGATTAACAGTAAAGTGTTCATATCCTGCATCCCTCAGTTCATCTGATTTATAAGCTTTCCAGCAATCTGAATAGATAGCACTGCCTTCCTCTACGTTATTTTGGATAACATTTAATAACGTTTGGGCAGAACGGTCAGGGAGAGCTACAAGGAAACATTGCTTAGTTTCACGACATAATCCTCCAAAAACCCATTGTTGTGGTAAAACACGACCAACATTTGATTTTCTTCTTGTGAACAGACTTTCATCAATCTCCACAATTTTATTGACACCACCGATCTTAATTGAAGGTTTTGAAAGTAATGAAGTAGCACATACTTCTCTCATATAGTTATTCCAGTCCACAGTGGTGTTGTGATTCATCTGCAATTCAATTTCACAAAACTCAATTGATGTCAATTCCTGGCACCAGAAATATATATACCTCAATGCAGTAAGGAATGGTATACGAGACCCCTCAAACCAGTTCTCTGATCTTAAACCTTCTTTTCCAGACATCCACATTGGGTACATCTCCATTTAGGTGCTTCCTTTTTACTGAAGCAAAGTTTCATATTGTGATGATTGGAACAAAATCTTTCTTTATGTAAAATACCTCTGTCTTGCAAAAATTGAATAGCAGACTCTTAATCTATGGGCAACTTCCATATAGTGAAATCCATCTTAAGCAGGAAATTACTTCTTCAGTTTGATAGGATTTAGAAGATTTTCAACTGCATTGTCAGAAGCATTCTAAGCTCCTAAATGTACATTTCAAGCTCGTGTTACCTACTATATTATTATAAAAAGTGACACCTACATATTATGATTACATATTATACTTATTTCTACAGAACTGGGTACCCAAAACTGTATGTCATATATGTAAGGGATACAATAGAAAAAACAAAATTAAAGTAATACATGCATTTCTTTATTTTATTCAATGAAATGCATCTTTTTTTACATCCGTTTAAAGCTACCTTTTCAAATGACATTTTCACTGAATAGTCAGGGAACATGTTCAGTCTAAACTTGTTCATTACATGAAAAATGTCTATGTAATTTCCTTCTGTATTGAATCAAACACTTGCGATAACATTTACTTAATTACCGCATGTAATATAAGTCAGTCTGCACTGTGAAAATAAAAGAAAATAAGAGACGAACACAGAGACAGGATTTGTAGCTGTAAGACTAATTTCCTATGAAGAAAATACTATCACATGAATTTAATTAATGAATTTATGATTTATATTGACATTATTTATGGGTGAGACACTACATTGCAAAGTTTGAATGATGGGATGTCCCTCATGACTGTTTTCCTTTTTTCTATGTTGCTGTTATTGGAGCAACACTTTATACGCGGTTGCTGATCTCCGAATCCTGTGTCTTGTCAGGTCTTCATCTAACCAGGTGTATATAAAATATTTCACTGGATAACACAAAAAAAGGAGATGTCAATTCTAAATTTTACACAAGACCAAAAATACATGACAAGACACTGGATTCGTAGCTCAGCAACCACGTTTAAAGTGTTGCCCCGATAACGGAAAAGTACCCATCTCTTTTAAGTTATTGCCTTCCTTTCCAAAGCAGTTGTCACTGCTGACCATACTTGCCAGTCTCACATATTGTCCCTTCACCAATGCCCTCTTTTGGTGAAGTGAGTGCCAGCTATCAAAATGCAACAAGCTGTTGGAGTACGTCGGCTTCCTATACAATGTGGGTACAAATTTCGAGTTGACCCTGCCTTTGATAATTCTTATAATTCTTACATCTAAGTAGTTTATGCTTTCCTAATGAAAATTCATTGTGAAATCAAGAAACTCCATAGAGTTACTGAGAAATTCAAAACCCATCTAACTTTTCCTTGGTGTTGTTCCAAAAAAGAATAATGTGATCAAGAAATCTGCCATAAAGACTCCAACACTGTGCAAGTCTTGAGGGAAAGACAATTGTCTTTTCCCAGTATGCTAACACCACATTTGCAGAAATGGGGGCACAACCTGCTCCCATTGCTACCCCCCTGTTTTTTGCCTAAACAATTGCTATTTGAATAGAATGAATTTATTCTCCAAAATGCATTCCATAGCTGTTATTAAAGTTGTAGCTCGAGAATTGTCAATTTCAGTAAATTGACTCAAAAAATTCAAAAACCAATCCAGGCCACTCTTTGGGATGTTATTATTATTATTATTATTTTTATTGTGAATTTTCCCATATCTTGATGCCTTTGCCTGTATTTCTCTTCAAATATCTTTGGGGCTGCCTTTTTTGCGTTGATTAATATGGCTTTCTCCTTTGCATACATATGGCACCATGTCAGATGTCTCTTTGTTTCATATGTCCATATTTTTTATACCCTTCAAACATCT
This sequence comes from Protopterus annectens, assembly GCF_019279795.1. Taxonomy (NCBI): domain Eukaryota; kingdom Metazoa; phylum Chordata; order Ceratodontiformes; family Protopteridae; genus Protopterus; species Protopterus annectens. The sequence continues at coordinate 87,142,884 of NC_056725.1, forward strand.
CTAAAATGTGTTCTTTAAACTTTCACAGTTCCTCAGTCACTTCTTTTTCCAAATGGCACATGGTTTCTAGGTCTATGTAGTGCTTTTCATGGATCTGTTGTATTAACGAACACAAATTTTTATTTGAAGCTTCTGACAGTTTTTCTTGTGGAAGAATTTTTCTTTCCTCTAATTTCTGTCTTAATCTTTTCGTATATATTTCGTCTGGAAATTCTGGGCTTCTTGCATAATAGTAACAATATGCAATTTCTTTCTAATCCTCAATAGTCTACTCTATCATCTGTGTGGCTCTTTTTTGGCCTATCAGTGTTTGTGACTTTTGTAGGCTACTATTTCCTTCTACAACGGGGGGGGGGGGGGCATCCTCTCCCTGGGCCTGGTCTAGTCCCATTGTAGGAATATTTCTGTATCTTGAGGATTCTACATGGTCATTTTTTCCAGTCCTGGTATCAGTGCGCCTAACAGGATTGGGCACTTTTTTTATCTTGGATCGTGTGCACCCAGCCATCTTCTTTACTTTTTTACCTACTTCTGTCGATTATATATGCTATATAAAATACAGTCTATATATTAGTGCTATCTTGGTGAGATTTTGTGAAAAACAGGGTCCACCTTGTCAAGGTGCTCACCAAGACCTGATGATGAATTCACTTCCAGCAGTACTTCTCTCCTTTTGCTGATTTTATCACCTCGCCATTCAGACCCCTCTACATAGTGTCATATAGACTCCTGAAGGGTGGCCTCTGTCCCTCTATGTAGTGTCATACTGACATACGGACTCCTGACGGAGATCTCTGTCCCTTTAAATAGTGTCATACAGAATCCTGAGGAGTAACATTTGTTCATCTGCATACTGTCATACAGACATCTGAGGGGTGACCTCCGTCCTTCTACATAGTGTCATACAGACTCCTGAGTGGTGACCTCTGTCCCTCTACATAGTGTCATACAAACTCCTGAGGGGTGACTGCCATCCTTTTATGTAGTGTCATACAGACTCCAGAGGAGTGACCTCTGTCCTTCTACATGATGACGTACAGACTCCTGAGGGGAGATCTCTGTCCCTTTACTTAATTTTCATACAGAATCCTGAGGAGTAACCTCTGTTCAACTACATAATGTCATACAGACTCCTGAGAGTAATCTCTGTCTGTCTACATACTGTCATACAGACTCCTGAGGAGTGACCTCTGTCCTTCTACATGGTGTCATACAGACTCCTGAGTGGTGACCTCTGTCCTGCTACATAGTGTCATACAGACTCCTGAGGAGTGACCTCTGTCCTTCTACATGGTGTCATACAGACTCCTGAGTGGTGACCTCTGTCCTGCTACATAGTGTCATACAGACTCCTGAGGAGTGACCTCTGTCCTTCTACATGGTGTCATACAGACTCCTGAGGAGTGACCTCTGTCCTTCTACATGGTGTCATACAGACTCCTGAGGAGTGACCTCTGTCCTTCTACATGGTGTCATACAGACTCCTGAGTGGTGACCTCTGTCCTGCTACATAGTGTCATACAGACTCCTGAGGAGTGACCTCTATCCTTCTACATGGTGTCATACAGACTCCTGAGGGGTGACCTCTGTTCCTCTATATAGTGGCATACCAAATCCTGAGGGGAGATCTCTGTCCCTTTACTTAATTTTTATACATAATCCAGAGGAGTAACCTCTGTTCGGCTACATAATGTCATACAGACCCCTGAGAAGTGATCTCTGTCTATCTACATAATATCATATAGACTCCTGAGAGGTGACATCTGTTCCTGTACATAATGTCATACAGACTCATGAGGAGTGATCTTTGTGTCTCTGCATGGTCTCATACAGAATTCTGAGGGGTGACTTCTTCTTAGCTTCCATATTATGAGTTGCCCAGCAGTTTTTGAACTTTTTCACCCAAATAAATCCAGTGGTAAAGCAAACATGGATTCTATTGACCTAAACCTGTTGTATGACATCAGCATCATCACATGGCATGCCAGATACCACCTACACCTGTATGACATCAGCAGCATCAGATGGCATGTCAGATACCTAACCCGACGCATCCTCCATTTATGGAATAGGCTGCACTTATCTTTCAAGCAGAGTTCTTCCCTATCAGCCTCTAAACAAGTGTGGATGACTGGATGGCTGATTGCAAAGATTTCTCTTGGGATACCTATGCAAAGGCTACTTAATTGCGGACATTGTTTTTTTTTCCCACCAGTACTAGGTGATGTGGCTGACCTTCTCTATAATCTGTATGCTCATAAGCTTAGTAAGAACTTATGAACATATGGAACTGTGAACATACTGTGGTGAGAATGTTTTCCAAACAGTTACTGCTAATAATCTGACACCATGTAATTTAAAGCCATTTGTATTTTGCTCAGCCATTATTAAATATTCTATTCACCTTTGTACAGAAACTTTCTTTCATTTTTGCCAGCTGGTTTTGCTGACAAGATTCTTAGTATGTCTGAACCCACAAGAAATGAGTGACTTTGGTGTGACTGAGGTTTTGGAAATTACTGGTAACAGAAGATGTTGTCTGTTTCATGATGTTTTGCACAGACATTTTGGAACAAGGTTTGCACTTTTTCTTGGACGAGTGATATGCAAAGATGTTAGACTGTCTAGTGGTAAGAGGCAGGTGTTTATGAGCATGGCAGTGGGAACCATGGATTAAATTTAAAGTCCACGTGGCAAGATTGTACATTTAGATAGTGCTGTGTCTGTACATGGTTTTAGGGGTACAGTGCAATATTCTGTGCTGACCAAATCTGTTTTTTTCCTGCAGGGATCAGAGTAACTTGATATGGGACTGTCTTAAATGTATGTGTAATCAATGTGGGGAAGGGGGAAATACAAATGTCAGCTATGTGTCTGATTTGGAGACACTGTAAAAGTGTCACATTTTTTATTTAACTCTCCCACTATCGCTGGTTCGGCACAGGCAAGAACACACAATCATGTGAAGCCAGCAGAAAAAGGTCCTGCAACCATGGCTTCTCAGGGTAAACAAAATTTGTCCAAGAAACTGAAGGGAAAGTTACACTCTATCAAGAAAGCAGCAAAAATTAACTATTCAGGATACACCACGTTAGTTATCCCCTGTCATAGTAAATGTTTTAATATAGAAATATTTTTAAAAAAATGTTCTGAATGAATAGTCGCATATAAATACATGAATTTTAATATACCACAAACAAAAAATCAAAGTGACATGCTGTTTTGTTGGCACGAGTGATTTTAGAGCCGGATTGGAAATTTGATGTGTTTTATTTTACTTTATTTCATTTTCATGTTGACTTTATTTGTTTTACTCAGACGGAACGTTTGAGCACATGAACAGAGTGTTTGTGTTTAACAACTGAGATGTATTTAAGCAATAGAACTGGAGAGTTGCTTTATAGCTAGTCACTAACTATAAATGCAGAGTTCGTACCAAATGTCAAATTTACTCTATGTCTGGCTGATATAAATTAGGAACTTAACATAACATAGATATTGCGAGCCATATAATGTTATATAGTGTTAAGGCTAAATGTGTATTTGACAAATTATAGATGCTATGCACATTTTTATAAAGAAGCCTTGCAGTTACTAAACATAAGAAAGTTTACTTTGAACTGGGTGAGGCTTTGATTGCCTAATTGAATGCACTCAATGAACCTGCTAATGATGTGATTAGAGAATACAACCAGAGATATAAAAACCATTGTATTATACTTGCTATTTGATCTGAAGAAGCTTGCAGTCGCAAGTGAAAGCGCTTATCTCGATTTTTTACCTTGGAATAAAGAGTTTTTTATCAGAAGAAGGTGTTTTCGTGGTGTATCCTGAATAGTTAATTTTTGCTGATTTGGAGACACGTTTGCTACAGGATACTTTAGGAATCAGTGCGGCAATTGTGTTTTCTTTCTCTCTCTCTATCAAGAAACCAAGGAAGCTAAGATGGCTGAACTTTGAAGAGCAGGTTGATTAGAGAACTCACAGTGTAAAATAGAAAACAGAAGTAAAGGAGCCAGTGGAAACTGTTTATTTTGATAAAATGAAGTTACTGGCTAAGTGCTATACTGTCTAGATATCTGCAATGTAGAAATCTGGAGAAAGTAAGATAAACTCAACCACTGAAGGAGAAGAAATACTCAGGTGAAAAAAAAATGTTTTGGCAGCTGTTCAACAAAAAGCAGTTCAGCTTTTGTGCAGAAGATGCCTTCCAGTAATTGGGAAGGAAAAATAAAACAGGTGCACTGGGAGGTGCTCAAAAAAGTGATAAACTGAAGGAATATATAAACTCAAATGGCAAATATCTGGAAAGAATAAAAGAAGCTTTAAACAGCTAATCAGATGAGCTGATAAAAAAGAAAAATCAAAGGTAAAATAAAAGAAATACTGACTGAATATGAGGCTTTGCAAGAAGAACTATTTCAAAAAATAACAGAGTCAGCAGACAGAGCATAGAGAAGGATCTCAGATTTTTATACCATAGAAACTGGAAGGAGCAGACTGGATTAATTTTACGAAAGTACAAATAGCGCAAATAAATATTCCACAGATGGATTTGTTAATTGAAAGGCCACACTGTTTGCATGTTACAAGTTCAGCCATGAAAAAGAAGCCAAAACCAATAGCAGTAAAGATGCAGACATGTCTGCAGAAAGAGCTGCTTCTGATAAAATTGTGTTAGAAGGGAAACGTGCTACCATTTGGGAACACTAGACTGTGGGACATAATTATTCACTGTACAAGCGAAAGTGAATTTATCCCTACAATAAGAGGATGTTGAGAGGCAAGTGTGAGATTCAAGTTGTTATATCTAGTTGACTTTAGAATATTATTTCCTTAGGATGAAATGTATTTTTGAATGCAGAACAATACCTGCAGCATATTGTTAAGGAGGAGGAAGAGGGCAAGAGAAATTTCAGGGAAGGTAGGACTTGAGCAATTTATGGTATGTTACAGTCGGTGATAATTGTCATAAAAAAGAAAACATGCATAATGCAGGAAAAGAAAACATGTTTCAAATGGTTTCTTTTCTTTTCTAGTAATGTATGTGTACTCATGCCATTACTAAATATATGTGAAATTAATGTAGGCATTTATAAAAAGAAGGTGTCAACTTCAGCTGCTCTATTATTTTTCAATTTAAATGGTGTTTACAAAATCTAGAAATTTCTGGGCATTCATATTGTGATTTGTAATTATAAGTACATTTGGATTTTTTTTTTTCATTTCTTAGCTAGTAAAGGCCACTGGTCTCTGGTTAAATGAGTCAAGCAGTAGTCAAATACAGAAGTGCAGAGAATCAAACTCCATATCCTTCCCTACAGGAAGCTTGGCTTCATTCACAGTGGCACCCACCAGACTCCCAGGGTTAGAAGGTAGCGAAGGTAGTGGTTAAAGGTTTGACTCCATTATTGTACATGCTCTGAAGGGACCTGGACAGCAATTTGTATTTGGCAATTATGTGATAGGTTGTTTTAATCAGTATAAATTTCAAGTCAGTATTATGCAGGATCTGTCATGAAGTTATAGTGTCCAGATATACATGGACACTCTCCTCCGCAATTTCCAGGAGTCATGAATGTGTATTAGTTGCTGAACCCTGGTGTGGGAGGACTTCTTTGCAACATGGGAACCAAGTTTCAGTAACTACATACATATGGATGCCTTTGAGGGTGAGGCCTCAAGTTCAGAAAATTGTTGTTTAGGCTTCTAGCATCAAGCAGGGTTATCTTGATATTGTTTTAACTAGAATTTGTTATTTGGTAATATCTGTAAGTTGAATTTAGCCTAAAAGGCACATGTGGGCAGCAAATACTTTATCCAGCAGGTGAAAACTGTAGGGTGAGAACTGCAGCCTTGCAAAGTACGAGGGATAAGTCATCATCTCTTCTGAGGCAGTCACACAATTGATCTCCCTGAAATGTCACCAGTTAATTAACTAATTATTAAAGCCAATTATTTTGTCTTTAAGTTTAGGCATCAATCTCAGTGAAGGTAGAATGCTTCTTAATACCAGGGTCTTACATGCCTGACAGCCATGAATGGAAAACTCGGTTGTGCCTCCCTACATCTCCTTTAGGGCAGAATACCCATGTCAACCATGAGCTTGGATTTATATTTGGGGTGATAAAGGGTCATCCTAAAAGACCTAGTGACATCCATAATTCTAGCACAAGACAGACAGTTTACTGTTACCCACTCCTTGCTCACTTAGTGAGTGGAGTTTTCCTGTGTTTGAATGGAATAACCAAAAAATGGGGTCTCTTATGCTGCAGGCCCCAAGGACCTCAGGCATGCTGGCTTGCAGTCTACATGATTAATATTAGAAGTGGGTCTATGTGTAAGTTCAGTCAAGTATGTGTCTGTAGGGCTTGGGCAAGGCATTTATGACCACCTCAGCATATGTAGGGGTAATGTTGTGATGCTGTTTACTGACGTTAGGACATTTGGAGAGACGAAACTTTAACTTTAATAAAATAAACCTTTATGTGTCATTGGGGGAATCAATGTTTGATTGAAGTAGCAAATTGTCAGTTGTCAGTAAACATGAGGCAGTTGCTACATTCAACAAAACTCCTGTTGTTAAGAGGCTTGTTAAAGAAGAGACTAGAGGAGGCTGGGACTCCACGGCAATGGAAAGGAACAGGCCTGAACTCCATGATGCTGGACAGGAGCAGACTGGGACTCCATGGCATTGGAAAGCAACAGGCCTGATCTCCATGATGCTGGACAGGAACAGGCTGGGACTCCATGGCAGTGGAAAGCAACAGGCCTGAACTCCATGATGCTGGACAGGAGCAGGTTGGGACTCCATGGCAGTGGAAAGCAACAGACCTGAACTCCATGATGCTGGAGAGGAGCAGGCTGGGACTCCATGGCAGTAGAAAGCAACAAGCCTGATCTCCATGATGCTGGACAGGAGCAGGCTGGGACTCCATGGCAGTGAAAAGCAGCAGGCCTGATCTCCATGATGCTGGACAGGAGCAGGTTGGGACTCCATGGCAGTGGAAAGGAACAGGCCTGAACTCCATGATGCTGGACAGGAGCAGGCTGGGACTCCATGACAGTGGAAAGCAACAGGCCTGAACTCCATGATTCTGGAGAGAAGCAGGCTGGGACTCCATGGCAGTGGAAAGGAACAGGCCTGATCTCCATGATGCTGGACAGGAGCAGGCTGGGACTCCATGACAGTGGAAAGCAACAGGCCTGAACTCCATGATTCTGGAGAGGAGCAGGCTGGGACTCCATGGCAGTGGAAAGGACCAGGCCTGATCTCCATGATGCTGGACAGGAGCAGGCTGGGACTCCATGACAGTGAAGAGTAGCAGTTTGAGACTCCATGATTCTGAACAGGATCAGTCTGGGATACCATGATGATGGAGAGGAGTAGGCTGGAACTCTATGATGGTAGAGAGGAGCAGACTGGGACTCCAAAACATGGAGAGAAGCAGGTTGGGACTCCATGATGGTGAAGAGAAGCAGTATGAGACTCCATAATGTGGAGAGGAGTAGGCTGGGAGTCCATTCCAGTGGAAAAGATCAGGCTGGAAATCCATGATGCTGGACAGAAGCAGGCTGGGACTCCATGATGGTAGAGAAGAGCAGGCTGGGACTCCATGATAGTGGACAGGAGCAAGCCTGGACTCTATGATGATGGAGAGGAACAGTCTGGTACTCTGCAATAATGAAAAGGAGTAGGCTGGGACTCCATCATAGTGAACAGATGCAGTCTGGAACTCCATGATGATGGAGAGGAGCAGGCTGGGATTCCATGATGTGGAGAGGAGCAGACTGGTAATGTAGAGAGGAGCAGGCTGGGACTCCATGATGGTGATGAGGAACAGGCTATGGTAGACAGGAACAGGCTAGGACTCCATGATGGTGGAGAGAAGAAGCTGGGACTCCATGATGGTGGAGAGGAGTAGGATGAGACTTCATGATAGTAGACAGGAGCAGGCTAGAAGTCCATAATGGTAAAGTTAAGCAGGGTGGGATGCCATGATGTAGAAGAGTATTACTTAAATGCTAACTAGTAAATGAAAAATATCAGAAGCTAAAGGTCAGATGTGTTAACTAATGTCAAGGAAGAAGAGCGTAGCTACATTATCTAGTGTGAGCTTGCACAAAGAAATAGCTGGGTTAATAACAAAGAACAACAATGGGAAAGCCTGCTACTGTCATAAAAAAATTGCAGGGACGATTTAAGAAAAAAATAATCATCTGTATGGATGGCACACAGTGTGTGGAGTGTTGTATCACTGCCACCTTGTGGATGGCACACAGTGTGGAGAGAGTTGTATCACTGCCACCTTGTGGATGACACACAGTGCGGGGAGTGTTGTACTACTGCCACCTTCCAGTCTTGTACAGTCTACCTGTGGGGTGCAGCTAATAGTTTTGGACCTGGCTGCACATCATGTTGTGGCCACTATGTCATATGACACAGTATCATGTGGCACATCCAGAGACTGTGACAACCTTTATTAAGAGTGTTTTAGTCATTAATATAAACACTACACAAAATTTCAGGAAAAGTCTGTGTACGAACAATATTGTATGTATCCTCCTCCATTATTTGTGGATGTCTCATGGGTGCCATCAGCCATGGCTGCATGGGATATCCAAGACATCTCATGATAAAAAAATAGACATATCAAAGTATGGCCTTTACTATATAAGTTCTTTCTGGTTAATATGTGTGTGTACTTTTCAGCCAGTTATTCTGCTACTCACCTAGCAATTATCTGGTTTATGGCCACTGCTGAATGGATGGCAGAGGCCACAAATCTCTCAGATGCAGGCACTGTGCACAGTGCAAGCATGAGGGATGTAGATCCTTGTAATCCTAGCCTTAACATTGAATGTAGAGTGGTATTTGATATGGCACTACACCTTGTCAGTCGTGTACATTAGGACCAGTAGCTGCCCATATTAGCACGTGCCTACAATCTATGGCACCAAGCACCATAGGCATGCCAGTGATTCCATTAAGATCCATCATGCTGGTAAAGCCTTCCCGATGTGCTTCAGGAAAGGTGATATAATCATTCAGTATGCCCTACTATGCCACTTAAAATGTTGTTACATTCTTGATGCTGAGGTCTGTAATTCACCAGCTATGCTTTCAAAAGTGTCTGTGGCTAAGTTAGATATAATGGACCAGTCCATTGGTCGTTCCATGCTGCTCCATTCAAACCATGCAGATACTGGTTACTACTAATATTTCTTTATCATCTCTCAATCTATTCTCAATGTGTAAAGCAATTGCTTAGGTTTAAAGTACCTGATATCATTCAGGATTGGCATTGCTGCAGATTGCAACCTAAATGCATTATAATAATTTACAAATAACTTAATGTCAAAGGAAAGGCCAAAATTCACAGTTTGTTGAAGTACTAAACATGTTGTGTCTCATTGGGTATCCATTTACTGCAGCTGAATCTTACTTATCTTTTGTAACCTTGTGAGACATGAAGCCAGCCTTAGCAATGTGTCACTTGCCACTATTTACTGTCAGCCTGTTTAACAGTGTTATCTAAATTGCATATTACTTGGCACACTCTTATGATAAGATTGTTTGTTAAATTCTGTATCACTATCACAGCAGTTATGAGTAGCATCCATACTTTTTGGGCTTCTATTTTACATATAGGCATACATATAACATGCCAGCAGATAATAAACTTCTGAAAAACAACCAAGAAAATTAACATATTTGTAAATGTCCTCTTCTTATTCTTTTATTTGGCTCATTTTAATAATTTCAGTATCTTAACTTCATTCATATCATCTAGAATAGTCTTCCAGAGACTCAACATTGCTAAAAGAAGGTTGTGCTACAGAGAAACTGTTGTTTTTTTTTTTATTTTGATTGTAAGTCTTTGATGACAGTCAGTTAAAAACTCACAAGCTTCCATTATTACAGTGGTCTTACTGCTTGTGGGAGACCACTGTAACAATGAAGAGTACGAGTTTTCACTTTTGTCCATTCTTGTGTGACTGCGGTATAAGTTCAGAGGAGGTATAATCGGGGGGCTTTAAATGTGTTTCTTTTCTTTTTTGTGTTGTGCTTCATAAAATTATTTAAAATCAATAAAAAAAGAACACAGGAGATGTTCGTGAGATCAGCTGAGTCTGTCAGTAGACTTCTTTTTTTTTAAAACAAGTTTATTAGTTTTAACATACAAAATAAATATTATAACAATCTTATACAAGTAGTTAACATATAAACAATTATAACATTTGATAAAACAACTAAAGTATTTACAAAGACATCCACTGTATATCAAATCAATTAATTAAACTGTAACATCTTACTAATGAAACTAAGACTGTTTTAACAAGTTTTGTAAGGTATCCCATATATTATAGTAAGATGTTTTCCTAATGGTTCTTGACTTTATTGTCATTAGTTCCATATGACACACTTCAATCATAACATTTTTAAATTCATTAAATGAAGGAGGAGTATCTGAAATCCAGTTTCTGGTTATTATTTTTCTAGCCACAGCTAGAATTGACCATAGTAAAGGAAGTTTAACTTTTTTAACACATTTGGGAACAGGGGTGTTAAATAATATAAGTGATTTAGAGACTATAAAATTATCTGTAAAAAGAGCCTGCAAAAAATCATTGATTAACATCCAATATTCCTTCAGTTTTATACAATCGTAAAACATATGTGCCCAATCAGCATTTATTTCTACAGTACATCTCTTACATATGTTGTCTTTATTGTTTATTTTATTCATCATTAAAGGTGTATAGAAAGATCTATGTAAAATTGCCAGGTAAAAAGTCTCCAATTAATAGAAGAAGTAGTTTTATAAGCAGATTCCAATATATATTGTTTATCTTGTTGTTTTGGAGATTCTCCATTAATGGAAATTAAATAATTCCAGTAATTATCTGAACTATAATAGGTTTCATCTCTAATAATTTTATGTATGTGTGAGAGCTTACCTTTATCAGAAACCCTATGTTGTAAATTTAATATCAAGTAGTCAATCAGAATTGGGACAGATTCTTTAACTGTTAAAGACATTAAATCAAGTTTATTAATAAGATGTTGTCTAAAAGTCTGAATCTCTAACCAACATATTTCTCTCAAATCAAATTCTTGCTTTAAGAAGTCTACATTTTTTACTTTATTGTCAGACAGCATCTGATACCAATATTTTAAATTATTCTCTGTGACTAGAAGAGTTCTTTCAGAGGTGGATGATAAAAGAATACCTTGTGTATACATTATAGGAAATAAGATAAAATTCCATTCCTTATACTTAGGATGCATATATATAAAATTACGATATCTAATAATAATATTTAATGGGTAACTAGCTATATATTTTGGTGTAATAGATGAGGTACAAAACTCTTTTAGTAACCATAACATGGGATTGTTTATAATAGTATTTTTGTGTGTTAACGATATTTTTGTGAAGTGCATGGTAATTAATTCCCAATATTCTTTCCATTTTGCAACATAGGACTGATCTATTAGCAATGTTATAACTTTTATAATAGAAGAGATAGCATATAAATTAAAGTCTGGAAATGATATGCCCCCTTGAGACCAACTATTAGTATGTTTCTTTAATGCAATCCTAGGTCTATTAGGTGCCCATAAGAAATTTAACATTTGTGAATTTAATTTCTTAATTATTATTTTTGTGGGTGGGAGTATTATTGATTGTATTATGTATAATATCTTCGGGAATATTATCATTTTAATAATTGTGAGTCTTTCTTCCATGGTAAAAAACATATTGTTCCAGCTATTGAAATGATTTTGTATATTATGAAGACAATTACTATAATTATTATGTATAATAGATTTAATATCTTTAGTTAATATTATGCCTAAATAAGTTATTTGACCTGAATTGGGTATGTATTTGAGAAAATCATTAGTGAGAACATTTTTCCCTGAGTATATTGGTAATATTTTAGTTTTTTCTTCATTAAATATCAAACCAGAAATATTCTTGAAATCTGTCATCTTGTCAAATAATGACCGCATAGAAGAATTTGTTCCTGCTGATGTAATTAGAACATCATCTGCAAAAAGTTGGATTTTAGATATTGCATTTTCATTTATATGGAATCCTTCTATATCATTACTGTTTCTAATCAAATTAGCCCAAGGCTCCATTATTAAAGTAAATAATAATGGTGAAAGTGGACACCCTTGTTTTGTACCTTTTAATATGGTTATTTTTTGTGAGACATATGTTCCTATTTTAATGTAAGCCAATGCTCCTTTATATAGATGTTCAATTAAATTCACAAATGTATCAGAGAAATTTGAACACTTCAATAAGATAAACAAATAGTCCCAACTTACTGAGTTAAATGCTGAACTTATATCAAGGCTGATGAGTGTCAAATCTTTCTTTTTTCTGTTTGCATAATCAATCAGAGTTAAAGTTCTCCTTATATTATCAAAAGTATTTCTATTTATAATAAAGCCTGTCTGACCTATATCTATTATACTTGGTATGATTGTCTTTAATCTGTCGGCAAATATATTCATGAACATTTTATAGTCAACATTAAGTAAAGAAATAGGTCTATATGAAGTGTATCTAGTTGGATCTTTATTGGGTTTCAAAATTGGCGAAATAAATGTGTATTGCCAGGATGGGGGAATTGATAACTCATTTTGAGCTGAAATGAAAACCTTATGTATTAATGAGTAGGTACTCTTAGGAAGGATTTTATAAATCTCAGGAATAATACCATCATTACCTGTGCTTTGTTTGATTTAAGTTTATTTATTTGTGTGATAACCTCTGTATATGAAATATTTTTATCTATTAATCTAGTCTGTTGTTTATTAAGTTTTTTGTTCATGTTTGTAGTTATAAAATTCTTTATTTTATCTTTAGAATCCATATTAATGTTATTATGGTTAATGTTATGAAAGTGATTTCTAAATTCATCTAATATTTCTGGTAAACTAGAGACGTTCTTCTTTTTCTTTGGAGAGAAAATTTATTTGATGTGATTTTGTTTATTCAGCCTTTTTGTTTTATTTTTAAGTCTATGTAAGTATTTGGGACTTATTGAGTAAGACAAAAATTTATAATTCTCTAATGTTATTTTGACTTTGTGACTTAAAATTTCTTTGTATTTTTCATTTAATTTATTTATTTCCTCAATGACTTTTTTTCCCATAATATTTTCCTTATTATTATGTTTATATGAGTCTAATTTGTTTTGAATGTCTATTAATTCCTTGTCCCAAGATTTCCTTTTATTATTATACCATCTGATACTTTGTCCATATAAATAAGATTTTAGAGCATCCCAAATGTAAATAATGGAGACATCAGGTGTAGTGTTTAAGTCTAAGAAATGTTGCACATCTGTAAGCATATAATCTTTATAGTCTTTTAGTTGAGTTATGTATGCTGGTATTCTTTTGATCTGAACATTATAAGTAATATTTATCATAAATTCGAAGACAATTGAATTATGATCTGATATAGGGCATGAAATAATCTTAGAATTAATTAGGTCTGTTACCAGTTGGTTAGAAATAAAGACTCTATCTATTCTTGAATAAGTTTTATGTCTATTAGAAAAAAAAGTGTATGGTAATGATTTAGAATCTGTCTGATTATTAATATCATTCAAATGATATAAATTAATGAAATCCTTTAAGTGTTTTGCATTGGATGAGATTTTCCTTTTCCCTATAGTAGTAGTATCTTTTTCATGCAGGATACAGTTAAAATATCCTGCTAAAATAATATCTCCTTTAGAAAATGATATAATCTTATTGAGATGGTGTTTCACTGTATTAGTGCCAATTCCTGGTATCCAGTATACATTAATCAATGTATATATTTTCACATTAATCTGTATTGTAACCATGCAGAACATTCCTTTGTCATCTTTATATGACTTAATAGTTTTAGGTATGGGCATATTTTTGTTCCATAAGATAGCCACTCCTCTTTTTTTCTGTGTGTGTTCTAAACTAACCAAGACTGTATATTTATTAGTGGCTAATTTATCTATATCTTTTTTCAGGAGATGTGTTTCCTAAAGGAATATTAAGTTGGCTTTATGCAGATTAATATATCTTATTAAACTTGCCCTTTTACATGGAGTATTCAATCCATTAATGTTTAAAGAAATTCCTTTTAAAGTTACCATTTAACGTTTATAGACATATAAAACTTATAATCAGAATAGCATTTACTAAAGTAAGTATTATTATGTCTCCTCCTTTAAGTGTTCTATTAATTATAGCTGTATTTAGTGAAAATCCTATAGAATTTTGTGAAATTTTAACTTTTATTTGTAGTGACAATGAGTTTATATAATGTGATGTGGATGTCAAAACTATATACACATAACAATAATCAGGTGAAAATATTGTTTGGATTAAACAATGCATCCAGCCTGGAGTTAAAAACTCCAACTTCGAGTAGCAAATACCACTCAAGTTATCCCCCAGTCCTAAGCAGCAGTACTCCAGCTGCCACCAAATTAATTAAATACTAACTATTATTAACTAAAGTTAACCTCATTTATTTTGATTATCTATTATAACAAGACTTAAACAATTTATATAACAGCTTCGTATAATCATATAAAACTTTTATAATCAACTTAATAGTTCTATATACATCTATTCTATATAATGAATTCATTATCATAATAGCATTCTAATAATCTTGAAAGTGGGAGCAGAGAATAGAGGGAAAGAGAGAAAAAAAAAAAAAAAGAGAGAGAGGATACCCATTTGACAGTTTAATAAAATTTGTAATGTTAGGTTCTTATTATATGTTTATGCTCATTTGAATTCAATAACATTTGTTATCTCAGACTATTATGACACAGACATTACTTACATTAGAGTATTCCCATTTTCTGCCATAATAGTACTGTCAGTAGCTTTAAAACTTTAAACTACTTGAACAAGAAGCTTCCTTCTCTTACTTATTCTCACCATTTAAATAAAAATGATTATTCTCAGTATATAAGTTAAAAGAACATACTACAAAGCAATATTGATCCCTAGTTAGGCATAAAACATTGTGATGAAAGCCAGCTATATCTTATATATCTGCACTGCAGCTTTAAAATGTATCACATGACATTTTCTTCTGTAATAGAATCATAATAATGCACATACTTGTTTATGTTTGTTATAATAAATACATTATAATATTGTATATCCTTAAATTATAAGTATCCATATGCATTAAAGTGCAGCAATTATATAAGCTTTCAAAATCATATATGCATGAGTTTTAGTTTCTATGCATTCTAAATTATCTCATTTATTTACTATGGCATATTATGCCATTTAAAATCATTATAACTTTACATTTTATAAATTACATCTTAAATAAGTAAATTATTATAAAGAAAAACTCACATTTTGTTGTCATAAAGTTCGTTTTTCATCACAATACCGCATTTACAGCAGTTCTACTTCCTGAAACAGTTTACTTCTTGAATTTGCGATGAGTCTGTCTGAAATCAGGGGTCAAAGTTCAAAATGGCTGCTTTCAGCTTCTCTGCGTGTTTTCTGGATGTTGAAGCTTTAAAAACGGCTCGAGGACACTATTCACGAGGATACCTATAACTTAAATTGTCTCTTATAACATTCTGGCGGGAATTTTAATAAAAGTAAGTGACAAACATTCATTTTGAATGCAAATGGATTTATACAGTGTAAAACCTTCTCGAAGCACTTCACAAGTCACTGCAGTCTCTATGGCAGTGTAACCAAGCCTTCAATTATTTAACATAAACATTACCAATATTTATGTGTCCCATTTAATTTTCTCATTCAGAGTATGTTACAAACACATATCAGTATTATCATAACCTTGTTACCTTGTAAGAGAGGGAGAGAGGAAAAAAAAAAAAAAAAGTATATACATAGATATTTACTTGCTGTTTGTTTTAATAAAGTAAAACCTGAGACATATTACTTACAACTGCTTTAGTTCTAGTCAACTGCAGTTATATCATGACATATTATTTAATATCATGCATTTAAGCAATTTAGTCATAGTATAATATATAGCAGTAATACTTAAACAGCATAAATAATTTTAAAAAGATAATAGATTATTTTTCCCCTTTTTTTCCTTCTTTTCATCTTTCCCCCTTCCCTGCCCCCCTCTCCCTCCTCTTTATGTTAGTTTAAAGAGAGTGCTATTATTTAAAATAAGAAAAGAAATGAAATATATCATATTACTAACCTTAGGTCTCTTTGTCACAAAAGAGAAACAAGTTGATTTATATCAGGTTATTTGTTCCTCATGAAAGTTTGATTATTCATAAAACACACTTCAGTTCTTGCACATTAAAATAACTTTGTACAAATCATTAAGATATATGTGGTTTTCTTGTAAATGCAGAAACTGTAATTAAAGAATTCAGAGAAATATAACACGTCATTTGTTTTTTAGTCTTTTTTGTTTCTCTGATGTCTTCCAAGAAATTCCTGTTGCCATTCTCTTTAACGAAGGACTTGCCCATTCCATATCCTCTATTTTATCTAATATTTTATTTTTTTTAATATACAACAAAGCAGAGTCCAAGTCTTCAAAAATTCTAGGGCCATCAGGTAAAAAGATTTTTAGTTTGGAAGGAAATAAAAGATGAGTTTTGAACTGTGCTTTCTTAAGCTCTCTTATTAATGGTAAAAAGACCTTTCTTTTTGATATTACCAAAGCAGAATAGTCATTGTCAAAGCGCACAGTTGCTTCATTAATTTTTATAGGTGATTTAGCCCATGCAGATTTTAATACCATTTCCTTGTCATAAGATGATAAAAATCTTACAATAACTGATCTAGGATACTTTTTATTTGTATTAGAAATGGATAAAGACCTATGGGCTCTTTCAATGCCAAAAGAAAATGCCTCTGACAGATCTAAAGTTTTGGGAAGCCAAGTATTTAAAAAAGATGTAATGTTATTACCTTTTATATTTTCTGGCAGTCCAAAAATCCTTATATTGTTGCGTCTGGATCTGTTTTCCAAGTCATCTAGTTTGGATTGAAGGTGCATGTTTTGTTTCAATAAGAATTCAGTGTTTATTTCTTCTTCCTTAATTCTGTTGTCCATATCATTAAGTGTCTCTTCTATACCTGTTATCTGAGCTTTCTGATGTTGTAGATCTTGGTGTAGCACATCCATTTGTTTTGTGGTTTTCTCAATAAAGTTATCAATTTTAACATCCAGTCTGTCCATTTTAGTTGTTAGTTGCTGTATAGTTGATAATAATGTCTGAAGCTCTTTCTTAATGCTGAAATCCTGACTGTTAGCCTTGCTGGAACTCATTCTGAACAGAAGTGATGAGAGAGAAATTTCCAAAAAGATTTCTGACAGGAAAATTAGTTAAATTTTCTTTCTTTTTTAGATATTATTCAAGGTACTGATATTCCAAACGTTTTTAGAAAGAAAATTATTCCATTAGTTGAATTTTGAAGTAATAATTTCCTGTTAATGTAGTTATGTTGGTGGAGCTGAAGAAATCTGCTGCTATCCTGTGTTCATCCTTGGCCACGCCCCCTGTCAATAGACTTCTAAGGTTCAGAGATCAAGCAGTAAGTGCATTCCCTGCAACCAAGGTTTGTATCTACAATAACTAGTCCCAAAAACTCAAATAACAAACAATCTTCATTTTTATGTCAGTTTACACATATGTGTAAATGCTTACCTCACAAAGAATTTTTCTGCAGGGCCTAGCTACATCAAAACAAAAACATGAAAATCAGAAAGCATTAAATCAAACTGGCCCAGTGCCTAACTGATAGGCCTCAGTGAACTACTGGAACAAAATATTTGGCCTCCTAAGACATGGAATAATGGCTCAAATCCAGTTAGGAGTTGTGTCATTGCATTATTTATCTAATCTGGCAGTTAGTGCTGAGGATTAAGGCTCTTTATCTAATCTGGCAGTTAGCACTGAGGATTAAGGCTCTTTATCTAATCTGGCAGTTAGCACTGAGGATTAAGGCTCTTTATCTAATCTGGCAGTTAGCACTGAGGATTAAGGCTCTTTATCTAATCTGGCAGTTAGCACTGAGGATTAAGGCTATTTATCTAATCTGGCAGTTAGTGCTGAGGATTAAGGCTATTTATCTAATCTGGCAGTTAGCACTGAGGATTAAGACTCTTTATCTAATCTGGCAGTTAGCACTGAGGATTAAGGCTCTTTATCTAATCTGGCAGTTAGCACTGAGGATTAAGGCTCTTTATCTAATCTGGCAGTTAGCACTGAGGATTAAGGCTATTTATCTAATCTGGCAGTTAGCACTGAGGATTAAGGCTCTTTATATAATCTGGCAGTTAGCACTGAGGATTAAGGCTATTTATCTAATCTGGCAGTTAGTGCTGAGGATTAAGGCTATTTATCTAATCTGGCAGTTAGCACTGAGGAATAAGGCTCTTTATCTAATCTGGCAGTTAGCACTGAGGATTAAGGCTATTTATCTAATCTGGCAGTTAGCGCTGAGGATTAAGGCTATTTATCTAATCCGGCAGTGAGCGCTGCGGATTAAGGCTATTTAATCTGGCAGTTAGCACTGAGAATTAAGGCTATTTATCTAATCTGGCAGTTAGCGTTGAGGATTAAGGCTAAGATTAATTAGTTGCTTCCTGTAGTTAAGTGTTTGATTTCTTCAGTCTCTATTTGCTCTCTCTGTGACTCTGAGCAAGTCGCGTAACCAGATTGTCCTCAGGTGAAATTAAGAAATTGGGCAAGACATCTCAATGGTCTCCCTGAGAGGCATTTTAGTAACTACCTTTTTAGTATGTAAATGAATAAGTCTTCAAAATGGCATGCTGCTGGTAAGAAAGGTTCATCATTAATATTACTGATTAGGAATGTCTAGCTGCTTAAAACTGAAAACAAATTATACACTTTTTTTTCTTTCATAACAGTCTCTGTTTTGTCTTTCTTCAGTTCAACACTACAGCGCTGTAGGTTACTTTCCCATAAATATTTTAAAATGTTGTGTTGCTTCACTGTGAAAATAAAGTGCAAAGCAAAATGTGTCAGACCCACTTAATAAAATTAGTTTCCCATTTTCCATATATATATATTATTATTATTATTATTATTATTAATAATAATAATCTCTGTAGATTATTGATTTTATTACCCACAGTACAGCTTCCTGATCTGTATTAATTCTACTGTGTAAGAAAATAACATCTGTAAGATGTATTATTTCAGGTGTGCATAGCAGAGCAAAACTTCCTACTTATCAGGTGTATGTTATTTTCTTGTGATCATTTTAAAATGCTGAGTGTCCTCATGATCAGAAGCTGCAAACAAATTCTTTAAGCTCCATTCAATAAAATTAGATGTATTTCCCCATGTATATTAACTCTGCTGTTTTATTAATTACATTGTGCACAACCCAGGTCCACCTCTATATTAATTCAGAACTATGTTGCAGTTATATTGTTTCTCCATTAAGCACTGCACCATGAGATACTGGAAAACTTGTAAAATAAATTAAAATATTCCTCTTTCTTATACTTCCATATATCTTCCCAGTAGCAGGCATACAGAATAGTGCTTGTTAATCAAAGCCATAGCACATCCTTAGCACACTACAATTAATACAGCCTTCAGATGTTAAGCACATCTGAAGGGTACATGAATTCCACAGGTCTATATCACATAGTCGAACTGTCAAAACTTCGACTATGTAAATATCGAACCCAAAAGTTTGAAAACTGAAAACTCCAAACACTCAGAACAGCGATTTTTTTTCCCAGGGAAAGAAAATCGTTGTTCCGGTACAAAACATGGAAACACACGCATACTACATATTGTTGCTAATGTGGGGGCTTCGCCCCCACACCCCCCCAACATGGGGGACTGTGCCCCCACACCCCCCTACTTAAATATACCAACTCTGAGATCGCACCACAATGGAGGAAACAGCAAAGCCATGGAAACGGCCCACCAAATTCTTTCCTGGGAAAGAATTTGATGTTCTGCGGCTTCGCTATTTTTAGACTTCAAACTTCCCAGTTCAAAGTTTTGGCGTTCGGATATTTGTGCATTCGGACTTATGATATACACCTTAATTCCATTATTTATTTACCACTTAGTGATTGAAGGAGAGTACTGGTCCTTGTGTACTATTTTCAGGTTCAACCCAGGAAAAATTAGTATAAACTAATAGCAGACAAAAGAAGTAGTTTGTAGTACAGACTGAGTACCGATATAGTATTAAGCATGAAAAACACTGCGAGAACATCATAGGAGTCTGTTTAACATATTAGGATTCTATATAATACTCTACCCAGCATAAATAAAATATAACAACATAATGCACATCTGTGTAACAAAGTAAAAACCTATCCAGTATCATGGTACATACAGCTCTACTTGTTGAGTTATTGTAGGTTAATCTGGGCTATAATGACAGGATGATAAGGTAGATGGTGGGGTGGGAGCAGTAGAGGAGAGAGTGAAGTACAAAAGGGGAAGATATGTGCCGGTAGGTTGGGGAAGTGATGGAAATTGGGATGTAGAGAAACTGTGGAGGATGATACAGGATAGATGGGGATGCAGGGGAGGAAGAAGAATTATTTTCTTAAATTATACACTAGCAGTAGGCCTGACAGCATGGTGATGGTGTTTGATTTGTTTGGATGGCTTTGTTGTGATCATCTGGTAATGCTGTGTGCAAGGCTCAAGAAATGATTCAGGTTGCGTTTTAGGGAGTGTTATTGGCCGTGGAGGAAGTTGGACTTACACATTATAGTGCCATTTCTAACTAGACCTCTAAGTTGCATGAATTGTTGGTAGTTTTCTGGGGATGTATTTTATTTCCAAGAGGACCAAGCTTTATTCCTGAGTTTGTAAAGGGATTAATATTATGTATACTGCCATTGCTTGAAGTACTTTTAATAAGTCTGGCAATTTGAATTACGTGTAGTGATTTTGGGCCTGATGGTGATTAGCATAGAAGGAGTGTTGGTTTGGCTGTAGTTAAAGAGAATGTCATGGGTCAGTGGTCACTAAAGGAGTGTGGACGTAAGTTAAGAGTGTTGAGCTTGTTTAGGATGTTTCTGATTAAAAAACTCCACCTTCTACAGTTTAACTCAGCACTCAGCTTTATTTTCTCCCTACAGTATGGCTGCAGTATGATATAGTTACTAGAAACCTGCCTGTACTTTATAAAAATTCATTTCCTAGCCCTTGGATCAAAGTAGGGGAAAGAAAAACCCACCCACCATTCTATTAAGCTTAATTTTCTTTGGCGGAGGAAATTGTTTTTACCTGTATGGCATGCAACAGACACTCTAGTTTTCCTGCCAGGTACAGAGGAATTTGTCTTTACCTGTATGGCATGCAACAGACACTCTAGTTTTCCTGCCAGGTACTGCTTGCGATACTGCATAAATAATCAGTCTTGCTGATGGCAGCAGATACTATAAAACTGCAGAGAATGGATTTTGTTTCCAGGAAAACCAAGCTCTATCCTTGAGTTCTTTAGAAAGATTTAAATTCTGGAGACAGACATTGTTTGAAGTACTTTTAAAGAGTCTGGCAACTTTAGGTAAGTGTTTGTCTTAAAGGTGCAGCATTGTGTTTGTGAGTTGTGGGGCTAATGTGTCTGCGTTGTTCTCTGACAGGATGGTACTCAAGCAGCCATTTTTAGGTCAGTTAATACTGATAAAATGTTATTCTGGGATTTAGGCCTGAAGGAGATTCTGTACGTAGAGTATTAGTTTTTCTGTGGTTAAAGAGAATGCAATGAGGCAGTGGACACTAAGTGATGGTGGAAGGATGTTAACACTGTTAATTTTGTTTGAGATGTTTGTGATTAAAGGGAAACTTCACCTTCTCCTACAGTTTAACTCAACACTTAACTCTATTTCCTCCCAACAATATGGTTGCATTATGATATAGTTACTAGAAACCTGCCTGTGTATATATATATATATATATATATATATATATATATATATATATATATATATATATATATATATATATATATATATATATATATATATATATCCAGGAAGGGAAAGCCCTGACAACATTGTATTAAGTTTAACTTTCCCAATGCTTTGGCAAGGAATTTGTCTACACCTGCATGACATACCACAAATCTCAGGGAAATCTGTAATTTTCCTGTCAGGTACCACCCAGAATACTGCAGAGGTAATCAGTCTTGCAGATGGCAGTAATTGCTGTACAAAATGCAGTGTTGTGAAACTACTATTTGGCTGCAAAGAAAAATACAAACAGTATGAATACACGTTAGCACCTTTCCCTCTTTCTGAAGGGCAGTCTTGATTCTGTCAGTTCTAGCCTGTGGGGAATGGGGACATGAAAATGGCAAATGTCTTAGTAGAAAACTGCAACACTCTATTTAAAATCATGTTAATACCATATAAAGTAGTGTAAACAACCAACATTGTACACAATAGAGTCTTTATTTTGGTAATAATATGAAAATAATTATATTTCATTGGTTGGTGACATCAGCATACCTCTCAACTGTACAGATTTTTGCATAATGGCAAGATTTTTGCATCATAGTTTTGGTCCGTTTTTCATAAAATTGTGGTTTTCTTGCAAATTAGTGGCGAATCATCAGACTGAAGTTAGAAAATAGTGACAGACATTTGAGTTTCAGACTTCCTACACTTCAGAAAATTCATGTTAATGCAAAGCCTGTTAGTCTATCAACTTTCTAAGTTTATATTTAAAACTGTCTCTATTTTTGTGCTTTTGTCCCACTTTTATTGATAGCTTTTTTGTCCAGATTTCTTGCTCTAAAAGGTTGAGAGGTATGATGACATGGTTTGTCCTGCAAAATCTGAAGTTTCAGTAAGAATGCCTGACTTTGGGCATCCAGAAAAAGTGGCAACTCTAAAGTTCACCACATTTTTGTATAGTGATCCATTTGTAAGAGATATTCTTTCCTGTGACTTCAGTTTTTTTATAGAAAGTAATATTTTAGTCTTGCAAAAAGCTACATATTTCTGCACAGGGATTATTGTTTTGATGAAGTGTTGGCCTGTTGCAATGTAACAAATCAAGGGGTAGCAGCAATGCAACAGAAGAAAGAAAATGTAATGTAGAAGGCATTTGTGTATCAGTTTAAAAAAACTTCATAATCTTGTAACAGCACAATTTTAAAAATAAATGGTTGTACCTTTTGGTGTTGTGCTTATAAAATAGTTTTGAACAAAAAAAAAAAAAACACAAGCACATTTCTCCAGCATTCAGAATTAAAAAAAAATCTCATCTTCTTATTGCAGACACTGACAAATAACAGAATCATTTTATTGAATTCTTAGTTAATAGTTCCTGGATTGTGCTAGAAGCTATAACACCTTGGAAAGAGTGTGGGTAGGGTCTATCAGTGCTGCTGCTATAACTATAAACTGACAATTCTTATAAAAGGCTGCTGAAGCTGTATAACTGCTGTGGAAAGCTTAAAACAAGCTCTGAAAAAAGGTATATGATGGTCATTCAGGGGGACAGAAAATGCAAGCTGTTCTGCTACAGAAGATTTGTAGAATGTCTGTGACTCACTCTACCTCCATTGTATATGACTGCCACTTCCTTCTGTATAGCATGTCTCATATGTAGGGGACTTGAAAAGTATTCTGGGAAGGAGACATGAAAGCAATAAAACAAGATCACATTTATATGACACCCCCCCCCCCTTGATGGCCATTTTGTGGAAAAACGTTAATATTTTGTAAGAAACGTGTAGAGTGATTTTGATAAATTAAAATATCACAGAATATAAGGTTCAATGAAAACAATCATTTTTGACTTCAAACCTTATTAACCTTTACAGATACTATTAACAAGGCTAGAGACAAAGGTAAACTCATTTCTTCTATATTCCTTGAGCTCTCTAAAGCTTTAGATCTAGAATTCTTCTATCAACTGTCTTCCTCGGAACTATCATAATCCACACTACTATGGTTTAACAACTGCTTCACTGATAGATACTAGTCTGCTAAATGGCTCTCCACCTTTTCTCCCTTCCTTCTTTGAGAGTGTTGTGCATGTGAGTGCATATTACATTATGTAAGTGATAGGAAGTATTAAGGGGGTTGTCTGCATTCTTGCTGTGCATGTGAGGCAAATGAAGGACTTGTTTATGAGGTGGTGTGTTACAGGGTAGGAAATATATTTGAAGGGTACTTACGTATTATCGCAACCAGATTTTCGCGGTTGAGAATTTCGCACCGTTCAACAGAAACGAGTGCATGAAACTGGTGTGAAGAATTTTGGGACTGACATATTATGGGAAAAGTTATACCATACTGTGGAAAACACAGGTTTGCTTCACTATTGTTGGATGCATTTGAGTCACTGTTAGCAATGTTACAGCAGCATTCACACCAGTATCCAGAGAATGATTTGCAACCATTACTGTAGGAGTCTGAGCAAGTCTGTTAAACAGACGATGAGTGCTTCCACACTGATCTAAAAGGGTATATGTGGATCACTGCTGTACTGCTGCAGCTAACAGCATGAAAGAAAAAAGAAAACAGTTACATTTTTTAAAAATGCTATGTACGCTTCTGATCATAGCTCACCTCAGTTTTTAACTTCATTGCCTTACCATGTCTGAACCACAGCTGTCCAGCAGTTCAGCACTTTTTATCCGAGGCATCCACAACACTTTGAATAACACATTTTACCATGTTTCATGCACTTGTTTCTCTAAGTATGCAAAATGTGTCCTTGACAGATTATGTGTGCTACAGTTACATGGTGTATTTCCTGACTCGCTTTCCCTTCGATAACATCAAATGCAGCGATCGTCAAGCAGTTACAAGAACAAAGAGGTACGTCTCTCCACAGTACAAAGTTGCACCCTTACTCCTCTTCCTGGATCATACCCCCCTGTGACAGACATTGCACCCTTACTCCTCTTCCTGGATCATACCCCCCTGTGACAGACGTTGCACCCTTACTCCTCTCCCTGGATCATACCCCCCTGTGACAGATGTTGCACCCTTACTCCTCTTCCTGGATCATACCCCCCTGTGACAGACATTGCACCCTTACTCCTCTTCCTGGATCATACCCCCATGTGACAGACGTTGCACCCTTACTCCTCTTCCTGGATCATACCCCCCTGTGACAGACGTTGCACCCTTACTCCTCTTCCTTGCACCCTTACTCCTCTTCCTGGATCATACCCCTCTGGTTACATGACTTGCTCAGAGTCACAGAGAGAGCAAATAGAGACTGAAGGACAGACATTGCACCCTTACTCTTCTTCCTGGATCATACCCCCCTGTGACAGACGTTGCACCCTTACTCCTCTTCCTGGATCATACCCCCTGTGACAGACGTTGCACCCTTACTCCTCTTCATGAATCATACCTCCCTGTGACAGATGTTGCACCCTTACTCCTCTTCCTGGATCATACCCCCCTGTGACAGACGTTGCACCCTTACTCCTCTTCCTGGATCATACCCCCCTGTGACAGACGTTGCACCCTTACTCCTCTTCCTGGATCATACCCCCTGTGACAGACGTTGCACCCTTACTCCTCTTCCTGGATCATACCCCCTGTGACAGACGTTGCACCCTTACTCCTCTTCCTGGATCATACCCCCTGTGACAGACGTTGCACCCTTACTCCTCTTCCTGGATCATACCCCCTGTGACAGACGTTGCACCCTTACTCCTCTTCCTGGATCATACCCCCCAGTGACAGACGTTGCACCCTTACTCCTCTTCCTGGATCATACCCCCTGTGACAGACGTTGCACCCTTACTCCTCTTCCTGGATCATACCCCCATGTGACAGACGTTGCACCCTTACTCCTCTTCCTGGATCATACCCCCCTGTGACAGACGTTGCACCCTTATTCCTCTTCCTGGATCATACCCCCCTGTGACAGACGTTGCACCCTTACTCCTCTTCCTGGATCATACCCCCCTGTGACAGACGTTGCACCCTATTCCTCTTCCTGGATCATACCCCCCCTCTGACAGACGTTGCACCCTTACTCCTCTTCCTGGATCATACCCCCCTGTGACAGACGTTGCACCCTTACTCCTCTTCCTGGATCATACCCCCTGTGACAGACGTTGCACCCTTACTCCTCTTCCTGGATCATACTCCCCCCGTGACAGGCGTTGCACCCTTACTCCTCTTCCTGGATCATACCCCCCCTGTGACAGACATTGCACCCTTACTCCTCTTCCTGGATCATACCCCCCTGTGACAGACGTTGCACCCTTACTCCTCTTCCTGGATCATACCCCCCCTGTGACAGACGTTGCACCCTTACTCCTCTTCCTGGATCATACCCCCCCTATGACAGACGTTGCACCCTTACTCCTCTTCCTGGATCATACCCCCCTGTGAAAGACGTTGCACCCTTACTCCTCTTCCTGGATCATACCCCCCTGTGACAGACGTTGCACCCTTACTCCTCTACCCCCCTGTGACAGACGTTGCACCCTTACTCCTGTCCCTGGATCATACCCCCCTGTGACAGACGTTGCACCCTTACTGCTCTTCCTGGATCATATCCCCTGTGACAGACATTGCACCCTTACTCCTCTTCCTGGATCATACCCCCCTGTGACAGACGTTGCACCCTTACTCCTCTTCCTGGATCATACCCCCCTGTGACAGACGTTGCACCCTTACTCCTCTTCCTGGATCATACCCCCCTGTGACAGATGTTGAACCCTTACTCCTCTTCCTGGATCATACCCCCCTGTGACAGACATTGCACCCTTACTCCTCTTCCTGGATCATACCCCCTTGTGACAGACGTTGCACCCTTACTCCTCTTCCTGGATCATACCCCCCTGTGACAGACGTTGCACCCTTACTCCTCTTCCTGGATCATACCCCTCTGTGACAGACGTTGCACCCTTACTCCTCTTCCTGGATCATACCCCCCTGTGACAGACGTTTCACCCTTACTCCTCTTCCTGGATCATACCCCCTTGTGACAGACTAACGATTATTTCTTTACAGACCCCTTTTCAGGTTAGGAGACCTGTTTCCGCACACACATAATGAACTATGGCAGTGTAGAAATCTGGTTGTGATAATACATAAGTACCATTTGAAGTATAAACTAATGTGTGAATTGAACCAGGAGTTCTGTTTTGAAGACAGACTGGGAGGTAGGAAGGAGAGAGGTGTAGCTGTTGAAGGAGTTAGAGGCATTATAAGGAAGAGAGGGAGAGAGTGGTTTTGTGTAATATAAGAAAGAAAGAAAGAGAAAGGGGAGTAAAATAGTATGGGGAGGGGGGGTTATAGTTTCAGGGCATCTAGAAGTAAGTGGCAGCATTGTTGTGGGTTGTTTTCTGCTTGATGTATCCTATGAAGTCTTAGTGATTGTAATAACTATGGTAATCCTGGAAAGAAAATGTTATAAGAGAGTAATATTAGTGGAAGATATAAGTTTTTAAAAGCATGGAGACAAGTTGTAATTGCTGGGCATGTATAGGCAAGTATGCATAGGGAGTCCTGGGATGGCTGGAAAGTGAAGGGATAGAAGGGGGCTGAAAATGAATTGACTGACTGCAGCCAGTCAGTGTGCATCTGTACATTGAGGCCCCAAGGAAGACAGGTAATCATAGTTAAATAATGACAACCTAACCAAGAAAGGGGTAGAGACTGTAAAAGATGTAAATCCATCCATCCATTCACAACTTCCTTTTTCACATTTTTCCCATGAACTTGAGGTACTTAGGAAAGAACTATGCCCAGTTTTTTGCCCCACTCAAATGTTGTTTGACAACCTTTGTGACTGCTCTGTGTTACAGACAAGGCAGGCCTATTGCAATAGACAATATTTATGAAGCACAGGGATACTGGTAAGGAGCATTTTTTTAGTACATTATGCACATTACAGCATTAATGTGTCTACAAAAAGAAAAATGAAACATTTGTCTTAACTTGTATCTTGTACACAGTAGTACCTATCAATCAAAACTATGTTGTATGCAAATGATATTTGCCAACATATAAAGAAGCACTCTACGTGCGTATACCTGCTCAGCACAGGTGAGTACATCATTAGAATGAATGCTTAGCAGGGTTTTAGTGAACCTTTCCGATACTAAGGATATCTGCAACCTGAATTAAGTCTATTTATCACAGCATAGCTGTAACTTTGTAGTAATTCTACCGACGACATAACAGTACCTGTCAATAAAATCCATGTTGGTATATACTGTGTCTGCCTCTCTGCTATGTGCATTATTTAAGGACCCTGTAGGAAATGTGTGATAATAGAGCTGTGATCTCTTTCTGTGAACATATAAAGTAAAGTGAAATATTCCTTTTGATAATAATTGTCCAACCTCTCAACACTGGGGAACTCAGTAACTCATGTCAGTCAAAACCACGTTGATATATTTTGCCTTCCCTTTGAACAGTGTGCCAGTAATATTCAAAAATATGTGCAATAACATGATATATTCCTCTTTTTATATTTGTCTATAAATGTCTCTTTATTAATCATACTAGAATCATTTGCCAACCAAAATCACATTGCTGTGCATTGCTTCCCCATTCAATTCCATGAAAAATATTTGCAAAATATCCCTTATACTCATAACTGACTATCATAGAATAGAGCTTCTTCAGTGATCTGGACTCTATTACAAATTACAGGAGTAGTATATAATCACTTCAAAACACATGATAACAGTAATACACCTAGTTAATTAGTGTGTTAATGAGATTCATAACATTATACTGAAATACAAAACTATCAAATGCAAACTGTTTCATAATTCCATTTCAAAAACCCAGACTATTGAAAAAAGATCCCAGAAGGAGACAACAGTTTTCCTTCTGCAAGTGTTTAAAATGAAACCCTAATTCTACAGTCACACTAGTTTGTTTAAATAGTGATAGTCTTACAGAAAGAGGTTTTATAAGGTAAGGTGTTAGTGTGGGTTAAAGTCAGGGATGTGGTTAGGGTTACCATGCATTAGAATGGTGGTGTGGAGGGGTTGCAAATCCTAACTCTAACCCAGCGTCTATCCCTAATTCAACACCTTACCTTACTAAGGCCTTTCAGTAACACTATCACTACACAATACTGTCTCATACACACAAAATAAACACATGCACAACACTACATCTATCTCCATACCTATCCATTACTGTAACCCTAACAAGTGACGCTCATACACACATTCACTTATAGCACACAAATAAATTTGTCATCTACCTTAGCCTTCACTCTAAACCTAACCATCATAGACTCTTAAAAGCACAGACACACACACACACACACACACACACACACACACACACACACACACACACACACACACACACACACACACACACACACACAGACATGTACACATACACACACACACACACCATACCTCTCAACTGTACAGATTTTCGCAGAATGTATAGATTTTTGCCTTATATTTTTGGCGTGTTCCTCCTAAAATCTGTACTTTTCTGTCAAATAGCTGACGATTGAAGTAATTAAATAATGGCAAACATTTGAGTTTAAGGCTCCACATACTTCAGAAAATTCATGCTTATGCAAAACCTATTATTATAATATCAACTTTCTAAGTTTGTAAGAACAATATTTAAAATCTGTCCCTATTTGCCCCCTGTCATTTTAGGCTTTGTCCAGATTTTTTGCTCTAATAGATTGAGAGGTATGACACACACACACACACACACACGTGCGCGTGCACTCACACACGCATATGCAGGCAATACACAGACATGCACACGCATGCACAGACATGCATGTTTACACATGCATACATTCACACACACACACACACACACACACACACGAGTGCACATACATGTGCGCGCACACACACACGCACACACACACACACACACACACACACACACACACACACACACACACACATGCACACACATATGCACACACACATGCACATAAACACACACACACACACACACCCAAACACAAACACGCATACATGCACGCACCCACATGCATGTGCACATGCACATGCATGCGCGTGTACGTATACACACACACACACACACACACACACACACACACACACACACACACACACACACACACACACACACACACGCTTAATTCTTTCACTGAAAGCAGCCATATGCTCTCCTTCCCTAATTATATTTCCTCTCTTTTTGATGCAGCATAAGCATCCACTCAAACGCTGACATTACAGTCTGTCGACAAACTGTTGGCAATCCATGATAAAGATATCGTTCACTTTTATAATATTAGTAACACCAAAGCATTACATTTTCCATGTGATATATGTCTGAACATGATTTACATATTTTTAGAAGACTGATTATTGACAATAAAAATTAATAAAAACTTATAACAAAAAAAACAAAGTTCGTACAAAGTTAGATGCTCTACAGATCTGTATGGTGTATTAGTTCTATGGCATATATCACTACATTCCATTTACATGCATTCTGCATCACAAAGAGCAGGACAGGTCAGTTGGAACCATAGTGTTGTTGGTCACTTCATCATTAAAAGACATGCAACAAATGATATCTGCAAAAATATGAAATAAACTGAAACATTCTCCTTGTTTATATCTGGATATAACTTCTCAGTATTGGGCATAGCAATAACTCCTGTCAATCAAAACCATGGAACCATATATCTCTTCATTAAAACATGGCACTAAATGATATTTCTAAATAACAAGCATTGCCAAACTGGACTTGACCATCAAAACTATGTTGCTGTATGTTCCTTTCCTGTTAAACACTGAAACAAATGGTATTTGCAATCATGTTAGATAAAATGAAATTAGGTGTTCCTCATGTTTATGTTTGGCGTTCATTAGTCAGTATCATGCATCTGTCAATCAGAATCTCAGCACTTCCTTAGCACAGTGGTATAAATACAGTTTTTTAGAGGTTAAGGAGATCTGTAGGCTGTGTTCATAGGGTCATAGGTTGGTGCTAGGCTATCGGCCTTTGGGCCTATACAAGCCTAGCCATAACAATTCCCTGGCTATTTCTTACCACACTATTTACTTCCCTGCACCCCTGTCTAGCAGGGTGACTGACGTGATCCCTGGGGTGAATTTCCTTTCTCCCATCCAGTCATCAAGGTTCCTTTTGAAGAGGGTCAAAGAGGTGCTCTGCTTGACATGTATGGGCAGTCTATTCCAGAGTCTGGGGAATCTCTGGGTCAGGAACCTATCCCTCCAGCATGTTTGGTTTATTGTGATGACAAGGTTTAGATCTCTGGAGTGTCTGACTCTGAGGGATTGGGATTTCTTTAAGTGTAGCATGTCCAACAGCTCTGGGTTTGGCATGGTCTTGTATGTTAAGCAGAGATCACCTCGGAGTAGACAATATGAGACAGAGTATAGCTGGAGTTTTTTAAGGCGGTCAGCATAGGGCATCTGCTTTAGGCCTGTGATTCTTTTAGTGAGGTATTTCTGCGGCCTTTCCAGTTGTTGCAGATGTCTTGAGAGGTACATACCAAATGGGGTGTTGTATTCTATAATGGGTCTAATGAGGGATGAGTACAGTGGGACAATGACCTCCTTTTTTCTGGATGAAAAGTCCTTAGTGATGAAGTGTACCACATAGAAGGATTTCCTGACTGTTGTGGCGATGTGGTTATTGACAGTGAGACCACTGTCCACCTGTGTCCCTAACTCTCTTATCACACTTTCAGTGTTTAGTGCACTGCCACCTATGTGGTAATTCACGGGTACATATTTTTTCCCAAAGGGAATAACTATACATTTCTTGGCATTGAGCTTGAGCCCATGGCTCTGGCACCAAGCATCTGTTTCTGTAAGGCCCTTTTGTAGAGTATTGACATAATTTGGGGATTCAATAATGGCTCCCAGTTTGCAGTCATCTGTGAACTTTGTTAGCCAGAGTCCCTTCGTGTTGGCCTGTACTTCAGAGAAGTAGATGCCAAACAAGAGAGGTCCCAGGACTGAACCCTGAGGTACTCCACTTGTCACTTGTCTGGAGCTGAAATTGGAGTCAGCTACTTTACAGTGTGGGTTCTGTCAGTATGCCAGTTGGCAACCCATCGAGTGACATAGGGATTAATGCCCAGCTTAGTAAGTTTATCTATGATTCCAGAGTGGAGGATGGTGTCAAAGGCCTTGGCAAGGTCCAGATAGGCTGTGTGGACTGCCTTACCCTCATCCACGGCTCTGGAGACTGATTCAAAGAAGTCAATCAGGTTCAGGAGACAAGATCGGCCCTTCATGAACCCAAATTGAGTGTGGTCCAGGGTTTGAAGGTTGCCAATGTCTTTTTCTATAAGTTCCATGATAATACGTTCCATGGCCTTGCAGATCAGGCTCGTCAGACTGATGGGGCGGTAGTTCCCGGGATCCAAGGTGGATCCCCCCTTGTGGAGTGGGAAAACTGTAGCTGTGCGCCACTCGGTGGGCATGATGTCTGAGGTGAGGTTATGATTAAACATGATGCTTAGGTGAGGTGCCAGTTCATTTTGTAGTTCATGTAGTACACAGCTCAGGATGTCATCTGGTCCCATGGATGCTGTATTCTTAGCCTTGGAGAGTGCATATTTTACCTGTGTGGCCGTTATTACCGGAATTTGGAAATCTTCCGGTATTGAGATGGGCCATTTAATGGGTGAGAGGGGGGTGAAGTTGGCACTGAATCGATCTGCCAGGATATTGGCAATATCCTTGGGATCAGTATATTTAATGCCATTCTGTTGTAGCTCAGAGCAGATGTTAATATTGTCATGTACAGCACAGCTCCACTCTTTACTGTACCATTCACAACATATTACTCTTCAATTAAAATCACGTTAGTGTGCATTGTGTCCGAATTAAAAACTGCAGCAGATGATATCTAAAAAATATATAAAATGAAACAAAACATTTCTTTTGCTTATATAATGTATCAAATGATAAAATACTTTACTGTTCCATCACCCAATTGCACCCACATGCATGAACATCACTGTTCCACAAGCCAATATGTGGCATTGACAAATATTTGCCATTTGTTTTCTTTTCTTAATGAGGTAGAACCAGTGAAGCCATCAGTCTCTTTTTCAGGGGATATCAGGTGATGTCAGGCGATGTCATGGGATGTCAGGAGATGTCAGGTGATGTCAGGGGATATCAGAGGATGTCAGGCAGTGTCAGGTGATGTCAGGGGATGCCAGGCAGTGCCAGGCAATGTCAGGGGATATCAGGCAATGTCAGGGGATGTCATGTGGTGTCAGAGGATGTCAGGCAGTGTCAGGGGATGTCAGGGGATATCAGAGGATGTCCCACAGAGTAGTGAAACAGATGATTTGCATACAACTATATGGTATGCAAGTGAGAGCACTGAGAAACAAAACTCAGGGGGATGTCTAGTTAATCCAAGTGCATTAAATACTGTGCTACCCTACGGCTCCAAAAGGACAGGACTGCAACAGGTTTGAGTTTCAGATACTGTGCTACCCTACGGCTCCAAAATGACAGGACTGCAACAGGTTTGAGTTTCAGATACTGTGCTACCCTATGGCACCAAAAGGACAGGACTGCAACAGGTTTGAGTTTCAGGCTTTCTACAGACCTGATCCTGTCACAGAAGTCTGTTTTTTTACAGCAGTCACTCCAATAATGTGGGAAACACTTGTTAGCAGAGATGTTACCATAGATCAGGTGATGCGACAAGCTTATAAGGTAAGGTCTACACTGACTACTAATCTGTTTTACCTGTCTTTCATCTATGATATCTTTTTAGTTGAACATATTTCAAATTATGTAGAACAATTGACAGTAAAAGCTTCAAAGATGCACTTAAATGGCACCTCATTACTGAATTGGCCTGCGACCGCTGTAACGACAATAGTTTGGAAACTTATCATCACATATGAATTATAGAATACATTTAAAAATACTTCTTAGACTGCTAATGTGGCATCATATATACATATATTTCACATGCATATCGAAGTTTACATATTATACATATGATTACACTGTATTTTATGCATACCTTGCATTTTGTGTATATATATTTTTTATTTTTCTCTTAAAGCATTCTTATTGGATCTTTTAATATTACCCTATCTACTGAATCTTGCTATAATGTTCTGATTTTTGCTATGTACTCATTCAAGTTATAATATTGTTGATTAGAAAGACAGTGATCTATTTTCTGCTCTTTGAAGTGGCTCATGGCTGAAAAGGGTCACTAGAACAGCTAACTCACCTGTTGGGCAAATGGTAAGTAATAAATCGATAAATTATGGCATAAAGACAGTTTCAGTTGCTAGACAGAAATTTGTAGTGTACAGCTAAAATGTGATTGAAAAAAACATATTACTTAACACTTTTATTTCTGTTCTTTCTATCTATAGGACACTTACAAGTATGCATGGAGCTCTTGTACACTTCTCTGCGAAGTGAAATCCAAGCCTTTGCAACACACATACAAGACTGCAGTAATTCATTTGATCTGCAAACTCTATACAATGTTTTGGTACTGCTGGTCAAAAACTGCACAAGGGAGGTGGAAAGTCTCCAGGAATTAAAAAAGCTGACCCACAGCCAAAACTGGATAGAACAAAATGTAATGTCATTATCATTTAATGAAACCTGTTCTGATATCAATAGCTACAGTTCATGGTTTCTTTCATATGTGGATTACTTGAGAACCTTGAAGGAAACATTTGATAACAGAGTTGTGATCCCTTTATGTGAGAACCTTTATATAAATGACAACGATGGAAGTCATGACATTTTTAGTATGTCTCATGAACAATATGTTGTGAGTCGTAAACTTAAGCATAATCATACAAAAAATCTTTCAATACTTGGAAAGGACAACTCAGAATTCCTTGAATCTATAGCGGAGCTTGCAAAGAAGCTGTTTAGCATTAGAAGGCATTGGGCTTTATTAATCAATAATCAAATTAAGGACACATATTTTAGCCCTGAAAGCATAGAGGTAATTCAGGGCTTTGGAAAAATAATGTATTTTGGCAAAATAATAAGACTGGTTCCCGACATCTTCTGTAAGAGCATGAAAATTGCAAAACTTGCATTTCAGTGGGTAAACCTCCATGAAAGGAGATACACTTCCTCTGGCCTGGCACCTAGTAGTCTAAACAGCAAGCAGAAAACTGTGACTCAAGCTATTCAGAGACCTAAACGTTCTATGCAACTGCATTCTTCATATCGATATGAAGGTGAGAACAATAGGCTTAGTGATGAAATGGAGTACAAAGCAACATCAGTTACATCAGTTACATCTACTGACTACAGTGTTGATGAAGGTATTGGTGAAATCACAAATGATCTCAGGCATCATAACAAGGAGCTTAAGAGCCTTAAGCAAAGGGCAGCAAGAGCCGATGAGCTAAAAATGCAGCTGCTAGCAATAAGTAGCAAAATAATTAATCTTCAGGATCAACTCGATAGGAACAGGAGGAATATCATCCTTCAGCAAGAAATGTCAGAAAATGAGAGCATGGATATAGTGGGATGGGAGGCAACAAATGGCAGACATCAAGAACCACAGAGTCTGGCTGAAACACTAGAGAGATGCCTTAAACTGGAAATGTATTGCAAAGGGATCTTGCTCAGTGATTGGATGTTAGAAATGGAAATAAGACCTTTTCTCATTCGCCACATGAACATGACAGGTTAAACTGCACATATTTTGTTATAAGTAGTTCATAAAACAAAGGTCACACAAGTGGAACAATAGCAGGTGAATAACCACACAGAAACAACCTGAGCTTCCATCAAACTTTGGGATACTAACTTATAAACCTCAAGGCTAAAATTCAGTTAAAAGTGTGTGAGTTCATTGTGGAATCAATAGTGTCTCATAAATATGTGGTTCCACAGAATAAAAAAAAAATAATACTAAAACTGCAAATATACTTTATAAGTTT
Source organism: Protopterus annectens (assembly GCF_019279795.1). Taxonomy (NCBI): domain Eukaryota; kingdom Metazoa; phylum Chordata; order Ceratodontiformes; family Protopteridae; genus Protopterus; species Protopterus annectens. The sequence continues at coordinate 87,178,779 of NC_056725.1, forward strand.
CTGTACTTTGTAAAGAAAGTGGCAGCAAACACTGGGTGGAGTGTGTCTGAAAAAGATCATATGAAGTGCTTTTTTACACAAGAATATAAAATACTAAGAATAACGCTAAACTTGTAAAAGGCTGAGTGTAAAAACATAGTGCTGAAGTAACTGCTAAATATTGCTACTCAGGTCAATAAAGGTTTGGTGAACCATTCGTTGAATTGTGCTAACATGTATATAACCTACTTGCAATGGGTCAATCCTTTTGGCGCACTAAATTTCCGTAGGTGTATTAATTATGACATGTTTACACAAACCTTCAATGGCTGCAAAATAAGTTTTAGTCTGAACAATATTGTTTTGTACAAGCATGCATTACTAGTTGTGACTTTTTTTTTTTAGAAACAGTAAATGAAAAGAAACAGTAAATGAAAACTGGCATCATTTATAAACATGGTTTGCACTGCAAGAGGTTAGTGCTCAGGAAATGCACTCTGATAGTCCTAATATTATATATATATATAGATATATGTGGGTCTACTTTAGTAGACCGAAATGCCATATAACAGACTTTTAAAAGTCCAAGACCAGAAGAGTGAAACTTCATATTACTGACGTTTCAGAACACTGAACATTTGAAATGACAACAGTCTGAGGTAACCAGAATGGGAAATCTGCTAATTTCTGCACTGCATTGCAATCCCGGAGTTGGTATACTTAATTTGCAGGGGGATTGGGAGGTGCAGTCCTCCTGCATCGACATTTTGTTCTGAATTTAGTAGTTGTCATTGCATGTAAAAATTCCTACTGAATATTCATTTCGGTGCTATAGTTACCAATATGAGTATTCAGTGGGTTTTGTTTCGGTTTCGGGTTTTGGGTTTTGATTAGTGGGCGGGTTAATTGAAAAGTTATAATGTCCACTGTTTATATTTGTTTATACATCCTATATTTCATTATATATTAATATTATTATAACTTTCTGGGATGAGTTTTTGTTCTTGGTGGAGCTGCTTGTCCATTGAATTGTGTTTATTTATTATTTATTTAACATTTGTTTACTGGGATAATCTGACCGGACAGCTAGTGTTCTTTTTCAGTGGAGGCCTGGGGAGAAAAGCTCCAGACAGTAAAAAATTAAGAGTAATTGTTGGTAACAGTTTTAGGTTACAAAGTATAAATGATAACAACAGTTACCAAACATGCTATAAAAAAGTTCAAAAAGTTAAAAAGTACAAAGTTGAAGGTAGCTTAGTATGTTAACAAGTATGAAATAGAAAGATAGTTAGAGACAACTTCTTGAACACAAGAGAGAGAAGTACAATTATTAGATCAAAAAGATGGTTGCTAATGAACAAATATGTGAGTATAGCACTTTCATGGAATAAGCATAGGTACAATATGTACAATATATACAATATATACAATATATACAATATAGGTTCATAGGTTCATAGGTTAGTACTAGGCTAACTGCCCCTGTGAGCCATTTTAAGCCTAGTCAATTATCCCTTTTGAGACTCAAACCCTGTACCTTGTGTTTGTAAGGCAAATACCTTAACCATTAGGCCACCCTCCCTACCCACTGTACATGTTGTATATGTACAATATGTACAATATGTGCAATATGTACAATATATACAGTATGTACAATATATACAATATGTACAATATGTACAATATGTACAATATATACAATATGTACAATATATACAATATGTACAATGAGCATCGGTAGAGTACAATATTAGTATTCACCAACAGCATAAGGAGATATCGATCCTGCAGTGAGGTGAGGCACATAAGGAGATAATGATCTTGCAGTGGGGTGAGGCACATAAGAAGATAACGATCCTGCAGTGGGGTGACACACATAAGGAGATAACGATCCTGCCCAGGGTGACACACATGAGGAGATAATGATCCTGCAGTGGGGTGACACACATAAGGAGATAACGATCCTGCCCAGGGTGACACACATAAGGAGATAATGATCCTGCAGTGGGGTGACACACATAAGGAGATAACGATCCTGCAGTGGGGTGACACACATAAGGAGATAATGATCCTGCAGTGGGGTGACACACATAAGGAGATAACGATCCTGCCCAGGGTGACACACATAAGGAGACAACGATCCTGCAGTGGGGTGACACACATAAGGAGATAACAATCCTGCAGTGGGGTGACACACATAAGGAGATAACGATCCTGCAGTGGGGTGACACACATAAGGAAATAACGATCCTGCAGTGGGGTGACACACATAAGGAGATAACGATCCTGCCCAGGGTGACACACATAAGGAGATAACGATCCTGTAGTGGGGTGAGGCACATAAGAAGATAACGATCCTGCAGTGGGGTGACACACATAAGGAGATAACAATCCTGTAGTGGGGTGATGCGCATAAGGAGATAATGGTCCTGCAGTGGGGTGAGGCACATAAGGAGATAACGATCTTGCAGTGGGGTGACACACATAAGGAGATAATGATCCTGCCCAGGGTGACACACATAAGGAGATAACGATCCTGTAGTGGGGTGAGGCACATAAGAAGATAACGATCCTGCAGTGGGGTGAGGCACATAAGGAGATAACGATCCTGCAGTGGGGCGAGGCTTCAGGGTGGTCCATTGCAGTTACATAAATGGCTGATGTGAAGGTATGATTTAAGGAGCTTTTTGAAAGTGGAGATACAGTTTTGTAATCTGAAGTCAGGAGGTAGGGTGTTCCAGATTTTAGCAACTTCATGAGGGAAGAGAGATACAACAGAGCTGTTTTTACATGTAATATTTTCAATCACAACTTTATTACTGGATTGTAATTATCTATTTGAACTGTATAAGTTTAGAAAGCCAATCAGGGCAGGGGTTTTCTCAGGATAGCTTAGTATTTGGTGTGCTAGGTTGAGTTGGTGATGCCATAATAAATTGGGAAATTCAAGCCAGTGTAATGTATGTAAGGACTGGCTGAGATCAGGATCTGGCATTGGTTGCAAACCTGGTAATTTTGCTGTAGCATGTGAAAAGTTTAAGGTCTGTTTTATTTAGGTTTGTTAGTATTGGGGATGCATAAAGTAATGTCGGTAAGAAGTGGGTTCTGGCTATAGCAATTCTAGACTCGGAGGTTAGGTACCTTTTGCAGTGAAAGAGGGTCCCTAGCTTTTTATGGACTTAGGAGATAGTTAGGGATATATGTTTGCTGCATCTTAGTTACTGGTCGATTGTAAGTCCTAATAGTTTGGCCTCTGAGACTGGAGTGATGGGGGTCTCATTGGCTGAGAATATAGAGAAGGTGAGATCATTAGTCTTTGTTGGGTGGAAAAGCATAAGCTGTGTTTTCTTTGGGCTTCATATCAATTGTGATATATTTAGCCAATTTTCTACCTCTGTGAAGCATTCTTGGGCTTTTTGTTGAAGAAGTTGGATATTGGATGCTGAGCAGATTAGGGTTGTGTCATCAGTGTATTAGACTATTTCAGCTTTTGTGGTTACTAAGTTAAGTTAGTTCGTAAAGATGTTAAAAAGAAGGGAGCCAAGAACTGAAGCCTGGGGGATGCCTAGTGTGACTCAAAATGGGGAGGATAGGGAGTCAAATCATTTGACAGACTGAAGGTGGTTGTTTAGGTAACTTTTGAACCAGAGCAGGGTGGAGCTGTCCATGTTGAGTTCAGAGAAGCAGTTTAAGAGTTTATTGGGGGAAACCGTATGAAATGCTTTGGATAAGTCGAGAAAGTTAGCAGAGACTAGTTTGCCTTGGTTCCTGTGTGAGTTTATAGTGTTGGTAAAATTAATTAGGGCAGAGGTGGTGCTATGGGATGGGCAAAAGCCATGTTGAATTTTGGATAGTAAGTTGTTGGAGAGAAGGTGGGTGAGGAGTTGGTGATGAATGCATCTTTCTAGAATATTTGATAGGGGTGACAGGATTGAAATGGGTCGGTAGTTTGAGATGTCAGTGGAGGGGCCACCCTTGTGAAGGGGGATGATGAATGAGATTTTCCACAAGGATGGAATGGTGTGTTCAATGATGGCTCTTTTTATTAGTAAAGAAATGGGGTAATGGGGTAAGCTATGGCCCTGGATGCAAATGGAAGGTATTCTGTGGGAAGATTGTCAGCAGTGAGGGTGGTTGATTTGAGTTTAGATAAGTGTTTGTTGGATAGCTGATATTGGTACTGGCTTGAGTGAGAAGGGGGTAATGTTTTTTGGGGCCTTAGGAGACTGTGGGAGGTTAATGGGACTTGTATTGTTTATTAGTTTAAGTATAGAGGCGGTAAAATAGTTGATAAAACTGCAGACTATGTCTGAGTTTGAACCTACTATATTGGGTGTGGGGGGGTTCTGGGCTGGAGGATTTTGTTCACTGCTGCCCATAATGTTTGTGGGTTGGTACTGTGATTCTTTTGTAGGGAAATGCAGTGATTTTCTTTGTCAATCTTAACTTGTTTTTTTGCCTTATTTTGAAGTTCACTAAAGGCTCACCTAGAAGTGGGTGTTTTGTGTTGTCTCTAAGTAAGGCCCTAGTAGTTTTCTGTAGCCAGGGGCAGGGTTACTATGGATCCTACTTGTTCTAATTGGGGCCAGATGGTTAAGGATGTTTAGAAATGGGAAGTTAAAGTATTCATCTGCCTTGTCTAGTGGGAGGATTATGATGGGAGGCCAGTTACAGGATTTTAAGGCTTCCAAGAAGTAATCTGTAGGCAAATTTGTGTGGGAACGAGTTTGTAGTAGGCAAGGGGAGTTATTAGATTTAAGTTTGTGTTTAAGGCTAAAAGTTGGCTTGTGGTCACTGAGAGAGTTGGACAGTATACCACACTGATAAACAGTATTGGGATGGTTTGTGAGGAGCCAGTCTAATATAGATTCCCTTTTTGTGAATTTATCAATATGGGTGGGTGATTGTATGAGTTGGATGTAGTTATATAGGTTAATATGGTTGGTGGGTATTCGAGAGTGGATAAAATTCCAGTCGATGTTGACATCACCTAGCAATATAGTATCTTGAGTAAGGGAGGTAGTAAATATACATTTTTAAAGATACAGCATACTATTTTACGGGAGGTGTTATGAGCTGCCATTGAATATAGTTGTTCTCTTCACCAGTTGGGTAAATGAAAGTTGGGTATTTGCGGCTTCAGTGTTTTGAATTTTCAGCTATGTGGTCTTGGTCTTTTAAAAGTCAGTGATATGGCATATATAAAACAGTGTAATACGGTCTACTTAACAGACATTCTGTAGGCAGATAGTGTGTCAACTGTGGGCAGATAAATAATGGAATGCACAACTGAGGTTACACAACTCAGAGTCAGCAGGCAGGACAGAAGAATAAATAATGGAAGTTGTACTGCAGAGGGGTAAACAAGAGCCACTGAAGGGACAGAAGCCACTGCCACTGTAGTGTAGACAGCCACGGTACCCATGCAACATTTGTGGTAGCCCGTGACACTGCAGGCACTGATGCATGCAGTGTTATGAAACCCGTGCCATAGTCCGAGTAAATATGTTTGCCAAATATTACATGTAAGCACTTTCACATGATATCTTCATTTCTTCACATGCATTGCTGGACAATAAATTTAATTTATGTCAGTGTTTAGTTCACATTTTACATGTTTTTTTCATTGTAGTTTGAATTGAATGTCACACATTTATCAGAAGTTTCATTTGCAGTTGTTTTTGTCTGTGTGTGTGTGTGTGTGTGTGTGTGTGTGTGTGTGTGTGTGTGTGTGTGTGTGTATAAATATATATATATATATATATATATATATATATATATATATATATATATATATATATATATACATACATATATAATTTATATATATGGGAAAGTTCATATAATCGAAACACATATTACCGAGATGAATTGCACGAAACATAAGAACATCGAGAATTTAAAATGTCAAATCCCACATAATCAAAAACTCCTCCCTGGACATCTCCGACTAATCCATCTATACACATTTCTACAACAAACACCATCCTTTATATCTACTCAGTAAAATAACTTACCCTAGGTTGAAATCACAACTGCCTACAAGTGAAATGTCCCATAATTCTTTACACCCTTATGGAAACACCACAAAAACATTTTAGTACAACATACCTGACACTGCAAACCAATGAGAACTAACCATACCCTCAATGATGTGCATCTAAAACAAAGCTGTAAAACAAAATACTACAATTATATTTATTAAACCAATGAGAACTAACCATACCCTCAATGATGTGCATCTAAAACAAAGCTGTAAAACAAAATACTACAATTATATTTATTAAACCAATGAGAACTAACCATACCCTCAATGATGTACATCTAAAACAAAGCTGTAAAACAAAATACTACAATTATATTTATTAAACCAATGAGAACTAACCATACCCTCAATGATGTGCATCTAAAACAAAGCTGTAAAACAAAATACTACAATTATATTTATTAAACCAATGAGAACTAACCATACCCTCAATGATGTACATCTAAAACAAAGCTGTAAAACAAAATACTACAATTATATTTATTAAACCAATGAGAACTAACCATACCCTCAATGATGTGCATCTAAAACAAAGCTGTAAAACAAAATACTACAATTATATTTATTAAACCAATGAGAACTAACCATACCCTCAATGATGTACATCTAAAACAAAGCTGTAAAACAAAATACTACAATTATATTTATTAAACCAATGAGAACTAACCATACCCTCAATGATGTACATCTAAAACAAAGCTGTAAAACAAAATACTACAATTATATTTATTAAACCAATGAGAACTAACCATACCCTCAATGATGTACATCTAAAACAAAGCTGTAAAACAAAATACTACAATTATATTTATTAAACCAATGAGAACTAACCATACCCTCAATGATGTGCATCTAAAACAAAGCTGTAAAACAAAATACTACAATTATATTTATTAAACCAATGAGAACTAACCATACCCTCAATGATGTGCATCTAAAACAAAGCTGTAAAACAAAATACTACAATTATATTTATTAAACCAATGAGAACTAACCATACCCTCAATGATGTACATCTAAAACAAAGCTGTAAAACAAAATACTACAATTATATTTATTAAACCAATGAGAACTAACCATACCCTCAATGATGTACATCTAAAACAAAGCTGTAAAACAAAATACTACAATTATATTTATTAAACCAATGAGAACTAACCATACCCTCAATGATGTACATCTAAAACAAAGCTGTAAAACAAAATACTACAATTATATTTATTAAACCAATGAGAACTAACCATACCCTCAATGATGTACATCTAAAACAAAGCTGTAAAACAAAATACTACAATTATATTTATTAAACCAATGAGAACTAACCATACCCTCAATGATGTACATCTAAAACAAAGCTGTAAAACAAAATACTACAATTATATTTATTAAACCAATGAGAACTAACCATACCCTCAATGATGTACATCTAAAACAAAGCTGTAAAACAAAATACTACAATTATATTTATTAAACCAATGAGAACTAACCATACCCTCAATGATGTACATCTAAAACAAAGCTGTAAAACAAAATACTACAATTATATTTATTAAACCAATGAGAACTAACCATACCCTCAATGATGTACATCTAAAACAAAGCTGTAAAACAAAATACTACAATTATATTTATTAAACCAATGAGAACTAACCATACCCTCAATGATGTACATCTAAAACAAAGCTGTAAAACAAAATACTACAATTATATTTATTAAACCAATGAGAACTAACCATACCCTCAATGATGTACATCTAAAACAAAGCTGTAAAACAAAATACTACAATTATATTTATTAAACCAATGAGAACTAACCATACCCTCAATGATGTACATCTAAAACAAAGCTGTAAAACAAAATACTACAATTATATTTATTAAACCAATGAGAACTAACCATACCCTCAATGATGTACATCTAAAACAAAGCTGTAAAACAAAATACTACAATTATATTTATTAAACCAATGAGAACTAACCATACCCTCAATGATGTACATCTAAAACAAAGCTGTAAAACAAAATACTACAATTATATTTATTAAACCAATGAGAACTAACCATACCCTCAATGATGTACATCTAAAACAAAGCTGTAAAACAAAATACTACAATTATATTTATTAAACCAATGAGAACTAACCATACCCTCAATGATGTACATCTAAAACAAAGCTGTAAAACAAAATACTACAATTATATTTATTAAACCAATGAGAACTAACCATACCCTCAATGATGTACATCTAAAACAAAGCTGTAAAACAAAATACTACAATTATATTTATTAAACCAATGAGAACTAACCATACCCTCAATGATGTACATCTAAAACAAAGCTGTAAAACAAAATACTACAATTATATTTATTAAACCAATGAGAACTAACCATACCCTCAATGATGTACATCTAAAACAAAGCTGTAAAACAAAATACTACAATTATATTTATTAAACCAATGAGAACTAACCATACCCTCAATGATGTACATCTAAAACAAAGCTGTAAAACAAAATACTACAATTATATTTATTAAACCAATGAGAACTAACCATACCCTCAATGATGTACATCTAAAACAAAGCTGTAAAACAAAATACTACAATTATATTTATTAAACCAATGAGAACTAACCATACCCTCAATGATGTACATCTAAAACAAAGCTGTAAAACAAAATACTACAATTATATTTATTAAACCAATGAGAACTAACCATACCCTCAATGATGTACATCTAAAACAAAGCTGTAAAACAAAATACTACAATTATATTTATTAAACCAATGAGAACTAACCATACCCTCAATGATGTACATCTAAAACAAAGCTGTAAAACAAAATACTACAATTATATTTATTAAACCAATGAGAACTAACCATACCCTCAATGATGTACATCTAAAACAAAGCTGTAAAACAAAATACTACAATTATATTTATTAAACCAATGAGAACTAACCATACCCTCAATGATGTACATCTAAAACAAAGCTGTAAAACAAAATACTACAATTATATTTATTAAACCAATGAGAACTAACCATACCCTCAATGATGTACATCTAAAACAAAGCTGTAAAACAAAATACTACAATTATATTTATTAAACCAATGAGAACTAACCATACCCTCAATGATGTACATCTAAAACAAAGCTGTAAAACAAAATACTACAATTATATTTATTAAACCAATGAGAACTAACCATACCCTCAATGATGTACATCTAAAACAAAGCTGTAAAACAAAATACTACAATTATATTTATTAAACCAATGAGAACTAACCATACCCTCAATGATGTACATCTAAAACAAAGCTGTAAAACAAAATACTACAATTATATTTATTAAACCAATGAGAACTAACCATACCCTCAATGATGTACATCTAAAACAAAGCTGTAAAACAAAATACTACAATTATATTTATTAAACCAATGAGAACTAACCATACCCTCAATGATGTACATCTAAAACAAAGCTGTAAAACAAAATACTACAATTATATTTATTAAACCAATGAGAACTAACCATACCCTCAATGATGTACATCTAAAACAAAGCTGTAAAACAAAATACTACAATTATATTTATTAAACCAATGAGAACTAACCATACCCTCAATGATGTACATCTAAAACAAAGCTGTAAAACAAAATACTACAATTATATTTATTAAACCAATGAGAACTAACCATACCCTCAATGATGTACATCTAAAACAAAGCTGTAAAAAAAATACTGCAATTATATTTATTAAACCAATGAGAACTAACCATACCCTCAATGATGTACATCTAAAACAAAGCTGTAAAACAAAATACTACAATTATATTTATTAAACCAATGAGAACTAACCATACCCTCAATGATGTACATCTAAAACAAAGCTGTAAAACAAAATACTACAATTATATTTATTAAACCAATGAGAACTAACCATACCCTCAATGATGTACATCTAAAACAAAGCTGTAAAACAAAATACTACAATTATATTTATTAAACCAATGAGAACTAACCATACCCTCAATGATGTACATCTAAAACAAAGCTGTAAAACAAAATACTACAATTATATTTATTAAACCAATGAGAACTAACCATACCCTCAATGATGTACATCTAAAACAAAGCTGTAAAACAAAATACTACAATTATATTTATTAAACCAATGAGAACTAACCATACCCTCAATGATGTACATCTAAAACAAAGCTGTAAAACAAAATACTACAATTATATTTATTAAACCAATGAGAACTAACCATACCCTCAATGATGTACATCTAAAACAAAGCTGTAAAACAAAATACTACAATTATATTTATTAAACCAATGAGAACTAACCATACCCTCAATGATGTACATCTAAAACAAAGCTGTAAAACAAAATACTACAATTATATTTATTAAACCAATGAGAACTAACCATACCCTCAATGATGTACATCTAAAACAAAGCTGTAAAACAAAATACTACAATTATATTTATTAAACCAATGAGAACTAACCATACCCTCAATGATGTACATCTAAAACAAAGCTGTAAAACAAAATACTACAATTATATTTATTAAACCAATGAGAACTAACCATACCCTCAATGATGTACATCTAAAACAAAGCTGTAAAACAAAATACTACAATTATATTTATTAAACCAATGAGAACTAACCATACCCTCAATGATGTACATCTAAAACAAAGCTGTAAAACAAAATACTACAATTATATTTATTAAACCAATGAGAACTAACCATACCCTCAATGATGTACATCTAAAACAAAGCTGTAAAACAAAATACTACAATTATATTTATTAAACCAATGAGAACTAACCATACCCTCAATGATGTACATCTAAAACAAAGCTGTAAAACAAAATACTACAATTATATTTATTAAACCAATGAGAACTAACCATACCCTCAATGATGTACATCTAAAACAAAGCTGTAAAACAAAATACTACAATTATATTTATTAAACCAATGAGAACTAACCATACCCTCAATGATGTACATCTAAAACAAAGCTGTAAAACAAAATACTACAATTATATTTATTAAACCAATGAGAACTAACCATACCCTCAATGATGTACATCTAAAACAAAGCTGTAAAACAAAATACTACAATTATATTTATTAAACCAATGAGAACTAACCATACCCTCAATGATGTACATCTAAAACAAAGCTGTAAAACAAAATACTACAATTATATTTATTAAACCAATGAGAACTAACCATACCCTCAATGATGTACATCTAAAACAAAGCTGTAAAACAAAATACTACAATTATATTTATTAAACCAATGAGAACTAACCATACCCTCAATGATGTACATCTAAAACAAAGCTGTAAAACAAAATACTACAATTATATTTATTAAACCAATGAGAACTAACCATACCCTCAATGATGTACATCTAAAACAAAGCTGTAAAACAAAATACTACAATTATATTTATTAAACCAATGAGAACTAACCATACCCTCAATGATGTACATCTAAAACAAAGCTGTAAAACAAAATACTACAATTATATTTATTAAACCAATGAGAACTAACCATACCCTCAATGATGTACATCTAAAACAAAGCTGTAAAACAAAATACTACAATTATATTTATTAAACCAATGAGAACTAACCATACCCTCAATGATGTACATCTAAAACAAAGCTGTAAAACAAAATACTACAATTATATTTATTAAACCAATGAGAACTAACCATACCCTCAATGATGTACATCTAAAACAAAGCTGTAAAACAAAATACTACAATTATATTTATTAAACCAATGAGAACTAACCATACCCTCAATGATGTACATCTAAAACAAAGCTGTAAAACAAAATACTACAATTATATTTATTAAACCAATGAGAACTAACCATACCCTCAATGATGTACATCTAAAACAAAGCTGTAAAACAAAATACTACAATTATATTTATTAAACCAATGAGAACTAACCATACCCTCAATGATGTACATCTAAAACAAAGCTGTAAAACAAAATACTACAATTATATTTATTAAACCAATGAGAACTAACCATACCCTCAATGATGTACATCTAAAACAAAGCTGTAAAACAAAATACTACAATTATATTTATTAAACCAATGAGAACTAACCATACCCTCAATGATGTACATCTAAAACAAAGCTGTAAAACAAAATACTACAATTATATTTATTAAACCAATGAGAACTAACCATACCCTCAATGATGTACATCTAAAACAAAGCTGTAAAACAAAATACTACAATTATATTTATTAAACCAATGAGAACTAACCATACCCTCAATGATGTACATCTAAAACAAAGCTGTAAAACAAAATACTACAATTATATTTATTAAACCAATGAGAACTAACCATACCCTCAATGATGTACATCTAAAACAAAGCTGTAAAACAAAATACTACAATTATATTTATTAAACCAATGAGAACTAACCATACCCTCAATGATGTACATCTAAAACAAAGCTGTAAAACAAAATACTACAATTATATTTATTAAACCAATGAGAACTAACCATACCCTCAATGATGTACATCTAAAACAAAGCTGTAAAACAAAATACTACAATTATATTTATTAAACCAATGAGAACTAACCATACCCTCAATGATGTACATCTAAAACAAAGCTGTAAAACAAAATACTACAATTATATTTATTAAACCAATGAGAACTAACCATACCCTCAATGATGTACATCTAAAACAAAGCTGTAAAACAAAATACTACAATTATATTTATTAAACCAATGAGAACTAACCATACCCTCAATGATGTACATCTAAAACAAAGCTGTAAAACAAAATACTACAATTATATTTATTAAACCAATGAGAACTAACCATACCCTCAATGATGTACATCTAAAACAAAGCTGTAAAACAAAATACTACAATTATATTTATTAAACCAATGAGAACTAACCATACCCTCAATGATGTACATCTAAAACAAAGCTGTAAAACAAAATACTACAATTATATTTATTAAACCAATGAGAACTAACCATACCCTCAATGATGTACATCTAAAACAAAGCTGTAAAACAAAATAC